>NC_088609.1:2305000-2590000 GCF_036013475.1 Columba livia
AAAGTTATTGGGTGAGACTGGGATAATCTACAAGGGTTTAATAATGTTGTGTGCGTACATCTTTGTGTCTCTGCGTTCATTATACCTCTGGAATGCAAATCCCAATCCACAGTGGCTAAAAAAGCTTCACATGGATCTCAAATACTTTTGTGGTATTGTCTCCTCCTAATTTCTGAAGGGCAAATAAAACATTGCTGGCTGAAATAAACTCACGTGGTTCTCTACAGGGAGAGCAGTAAATCTCTGCTGCTGTGGTGGGTTTCAGTTGTAACGTTGCCTGCATTTGTGGCATTTCAAGTCATTTTAAGGAATTATTCCTAACACCCACAGAATTGAGGCATCGTATTCCAGCACAAGGAAGATCCAGAAGTCCCTGCATGAACTTTGAAGGGAAAAAGCTGATTTCTGGAATCAGCAGTGCTAGGAATCGAGGCTGCCTAACACCAGGATAATTCTGGTGGTGGTTCGGTCCAGATCAGTGGGTGGCTCTCCCTCTGCTTCTCCTATCCTGGCAGATGCAGATCTGAAGGACCTCGTTGTGTCTTCACCTCTGACTCCAGTTTTGACGCACGTGGTTTTGTTGAGTGTCATTTTACTCACTGACCTACGGTCAACGGGTGCAATAGATGCACAGATTGGCTATTTGCTGCCATTTTGTCAAAGCACACCTTGTTTTGCATTTGTGAGAAATGAATTCTCTTTCTTCCCTTAGAGGCATGTGGTTTCTTGCTAATGTTAAACAAGAAATTTGCACGTGTATCAAACTTGTATGTATAATAGATTACGTTTTGGGTCACAAATGAAACTGGGAAGTGCAACGTCCATTGACGTTCAGCAGGCATTGAGGTTTTAAATCCCTGAAGCAATTTTAGAAACATCCCCCTCAAGGAGAAAGGACATTGACTTGAAAGAAAGCAGAGTTAACAGGGGTTTTTTTTGTTTGTTTTACAAAAGCAGCCATGAATTTAGGGTAATTTCTATGTTTTCAAGCATCTATACTGATAGCAATCATTGCTGAATGGTCAGCAATTCCCAGTCAAATCAGTGAAAAGCAGCAAATGAAATGCACAGGCAACCAGAAGTGTTTTAAATGAGATGATGGGGCAGGAGACTGAGTTTATTTTCTTCTTTTGCTATTGGGTTGCACTGGCCCACTTCCCTTCCCCTTTATCTCCCCTGCCTTCCCAAGGCAGGGACAACAGACCCGATGAGTGAGGTCTAGGGGTCCTATGGATTTTCTCATCATTGGGTTCTGGTGTCTAGGAAAGGGCTGAGCTCATACCTGAGCCTTTCCTTATAAAGCCTGACTCCTTCCTGCTTATTTTCATATAAATAAGGTTATACGCTCTTTTGTGATCTCTGTGGTGCTTGGGATAATTCAGTTACAACTGTCTGTCAGATTAAGTGTTACTGGAAAAGAGAGGAGACAGAGAGACAGACAGACGTGTGTGAGGGTGTCATTATGGGCTCAGGGAAGAGCATTGCTTGAGTGGCCCGTGCTTCTGTTCAGGATTAACATCTCTGCCTCAGCAGGCCCGGTGGGGCAGCCCCAAGCGCTTAGTCTCATCGCAGGGAGATGAGTCAGATGAATCATTACCGTGGATTTAATTAAAGCATCTTACATGGGCAGCATTTCAACAGCACGAGGTGGTGGTGCTACCTGGCCCACGCTGATCTGTCTGCAGAGCTCATGTGGCCCCACCAGCACCGCGTCTCTTAGTCTTTGCTGTATTTCTTCCCGCTGTCTTGGTGCAAGGTGGGGAGTCATCTCCATGGGCACGTGGAAAACAGGAGCGCAAAGGGAGTTTTAACTCCACAAGGAAAACTACGATAGCGCAGTTAGTTTAGCATTAATTAAACTACTAACCCCTAAACTGATACAGGGAATTAACAATTAACTAATTAACACTTAAAGAACTAGAGAGCTAACCCTTAGCCCGCATCACTCTTGCCTAGCCTTGCTTAGCTTTGTGCAACTTACTGTGCGAGAAACGGGAGTTTGCTGACGCCTTGCAAAGATAAAAAACCTTGGGTGAACTAGATAACAGAAACTTGGGTGCAGGACAGGAAATACACCAGTTTTAACCAACTCAGCAGTCTGAGTTCTAACCAGCTCATCACATCAGGCCAAAGGTACAGTGTACAGAGAAGAGGACCTGGGTTCACAATCACTGCACAGCTGCAACCAGGAGGTGGAGACCATGGAAATGGTTTCCTAGAACTCATTGTAATAAGAAACGCCTTCTCGGGGACAGGTTATGAATACGTATAGGCATTCCTAAAACGTTCATGAATATGTAACGTTTACTGCATTTAACCAAGCTCACAGCTACTGAAAATTTATACACGTCTTGGGCGTAGTTATCCCCCGTGTGTCCAGCGCTGTAAATACAGACCACCTTTACAATCTCAAGGGTTGTAAGGTCATTTCTGTGCTTCAAAACCAGTGGGCAGTCCCTCCCCTGTTGGGATTTGATGTGCCCGGGGAGCTGTGCAAGTACCGGCAGCTCCAGATAAACGTGAGACACATCTGTGCCACTGCAGAGCGTGACACGGAGCTCACCGAGTCCCCTTCGCAGTGCCTGGGGCTCACCCGCTCCTCTCAGCACTTCGCCATAGGGGTGTTTACTGCTTCCAGCAATAGCAGATTTGTATGGGCTTTTTCTGCTGCTGGGCTTAGTGTCTCCTGGTACTTGCCTGTCGATCTCACACCTGTGAGGTGAGACATCACCTGTCCAGGATTGATCTTACCTGTCGGTGTAGACTGCGAGAGCAGGAAAAAAAGTCAAAGGTTTTCTGTGTCTGACACAAATATAAATTCAGCTCGGCTGTGCAGGCAACTTAGTAGAAAATGGGGTTCCCTGTAGGCCCTTTTGGCTAAGGCAGCGTCCCTGACCTGTGCTGTGAATCCAGCTCTTGCAGTGGAAGGTGGTCTGAGACAGAGAGGAGTCCTCACTTATTAAAAGATGAAGTCCTTACAGGAGAACTAGCAAGGAAATTCTATTCAGTGTGGATTAAGAAAAAGTGGTGAAAGCTGAATGAAGTTTGCAAGCGTAGAAGTTGAAACCTTGCTCCTCCAGACCCTTTAAAAGTGAAGGGAGTATTCCAGTGCAGGGCCACCACCAGCTGCAGAGACAACCTGATCCCATGAGGGTGATAGGATGGCGCACCCTCTGTGGATGGAGAAGACAATTCACTTTAATAACGTACACTAAAAAAAGCTAACTTTGAATTACCAAATTATTCTAAGAATGGAAGAGTGATTTTGAGATAAAAAACTTTCTGCTGGCAAAGGAATATTGGCTTTTCTGTAGTTTGAGCTTGATTACAGCACCGCCTCGGGAGAAGTCCTAGTTTGGTCACAGAAAGTGTTCCAGCTCTGAGTAGTGATGAGAAGCTAACGTGATTGCTAGAACCTCTGCCAGATGCCGGGCATAGTTCTGATGAGTCTCTGACGTCTGTTAGGCTCGTGATATTAAATGCTTTTCAGTATCTAGGTAGTGCTACAAATACTAAGCTGTGATACCTTCTCAAACAACTGGCACTTAGATAAAGCATTTCTAGGCAAACAAACAAATAAATAAACAAATAAAACACACATGTGCGTACAATGGAGGGAGGAGGCTTCCCAAGTGACTTACTGGGCTCTGGGGAGCAGCAGTACAAGTGGTTTCTATTTTCCTGGTGTTTCACTCACTGCCGTGTGGGGTTCTCCTCATGGGAGGAGAGCTGGGCTTAATTGCTGATATTGTGTATGTTTGTCTTTGTATAAACAGTTTATGTAGAAGTTGGGTCTGCTCAGGCTTGTGGTAAGAGCTATTTGTTGTTCATGTTCACAGAGCACCCCTGGTTAAGGAGGTTTCAACCACTGTCGGTCCCCAGTCTAATTTATCATTTTTCCTTGACAAATTAAATCTGCAGGGATTACACAAAGGGCACCTGAGGATCTTGGTATCTCTCTGGTCAGGAAAGCCAGCTGGCCTGATACTGAAAGTCCCTTCTAGCCACACATGGACATGCGCTCCCTTCCCTTCATTGGAACATGACTGGCACCAGCATGGCTCCGAAAGACCCATCATTGTCCCCCTTTTCTCGGCAGAGGCTCTTAGCAGGGCACCTAAGCAGACCTCCATGACTCCTGTCCTGGTGGGCAGTGCTGACCAGATGGATGCAGGAGGAAGGAATCACTGCCTTTATGCCAGAACCTCCTTCTCCTGCATTTTCAGCTGTGTTGGAAACTCCTCGGAGCCGGTGAGCCCTCAAAGCCCCTTTGCGATGGGGTCCGGGGCAGAGTTCAGGGAGGGAGGCTGCAGAGGCTTTTGGATGGCTGGGTGCTGTGTCGTTGTATCCTCGTGATGCTCTGGCTGTATCTGCCTGTCACCATCTCGTACCCATCACTTGGCAGCTTGCTGAGATGGAGCTCTTTAACATGTGTGTGGTTTATTTTGGGGATTCTTAAATGTACCAATAAAAATAATAGACATTGCAATGAAGGAGAGATATGGTCTGGGGTCAGTGCAAGTTCTCCTGCTTTAAGAGGAGATAACCTGGGCCCTGTTGATTGTGACTACTCAGTGAGATCTGCCTGACTTCATTAAAAATCAATCTTTCTTGTGGCCTCAGATGCCTCCTAGATATTCAAGCTGTAGTTCAAGGTCTAATCTCATAGGTTTCAATTAACAACCAAAAAAGATAATATAAAACCTTATTTTATTCCTTAAGGTTTCAGGAGCAATGTGTGTGCATCATTAATGAAGAATTTTAATGAAGGATGGATTTGTCAGACAGAAATAAGTATTTGATACAAGCAGTTTCATCAGCATGAGTTAATACAGAGAGGGGACCCAGGTGAAACCAGACTAATATGTAGAGAGACCTTATGTGAAGTCCATTAACATTAGAGTTGATACAACAGCATTAGACGTTAAAGCAAGAGGAGTCTGGAGGAACAACTCCTCTGCCTTCAAGGGCTCTGTCCATTGCGGTGCAGTAAAAATGCCCACGGACAGGCCGAAGTGTTGTCCGAACGCGGTTTCTGACAGCTGTTTTGTTCTTTTCTTGGAAACACTCGGGCTGTGTGATAAAAACAATGCCAATGGGTTATAACGGTGTTTTAGAGAAAGGCAGGCTGGCTCCGTGGTCCTTTTTTTAGCTCAGCAGCCATCAGTGGCTGAGCAGATCAGACGTTTTACGGTGTCAGCTACAGCGAGGAGAAGTGAATTTGGTGTAACAGATGTGGGGTCTCTTGCAGGCAGGGTCTTGTTATGGCTCTTTGGTTCCACGCTTCTGCCTGCTGCTCAGTTTAAGTGCTCCATGTCTGTCTCCTCCTAGTGATAGCAGCTGCTTATGTGCCTGCGTTATCTGTTGTCTTGCAACCGTAAGAGCCTGGGCTGAACAGAGTACTTAAGGAAAACAAGTTGTCATGCTTGTACCGACTTGCGATCCACCCAGGATCTCTTCTCTGCCAGGGCCCAGCTTCAAGGGCATCAGAGGGGAGTGCAGGAGACAGTGCCGGGCATACACTGAATAATCTGACCTTAAATTAAGCCTGAAGTCAGTAAAAAATGTTTTAGTCATTCAACTAGGCGTTTGGTACCTTGCTCAGTTATGTCTCTGTACAGAGTTTGTTTTTAAGATGTGATGGAAAATATGGACTCCTGCAGGTGTTTCTTCTCTCTGGAGGATCCAGCAGAGAAGGGAAGGTGATTCCCAAGGGAGACAGTTTGGGAGCAGAATTCAGTTTGAATTGCAAACAAGTCAGATGCAGGTAACAGTTGTGTATTACCTGTCTTTCTACTGAGAAATCAGCATTAAGCCGCCAGTTCAGGAGGTTTTTTGTCAGTTAGTTTCTTAATCTTGAACCTTGCCTTGATGACAACTCGTCGGATGGAATAAATGCATCCTCGCTTTCTTTTCGGTGCTTAAACAGAGGTCAGGAATGGTTTGGGAATAGCAATGCCTGAGATGAGAACAGTTTTGCACTGAGTTAGCAAACCTGAGTTTATCCATGAATATGCAACTCAGTGTCCCAAAAGCTGGTGATGACCAGACAGAAGCAGACAGCCATAGGCATCAGGAGCTCCATTGACTTTAAATGGATGTAGGAGAGAGATGAGTTTGGGTGAGTATTTCCAGTTTGATGGTGGCAGCTGGAGGAGCAAGAAGGATTTGTTCAGCCCTTGCTTTCCAGTCATTGGAGTCTGAGATGGTAACTGCTGAGATGGGATGGTGGCATTTGGTCGCCGTTGTCCGGTTTCCCAGACGATGCCCAAAGCACCGTAAATATGCTGTAGAATTAGAACTGGCCCAAAGCCTAAGCCCAAACTAAAACTTTGAAATGTCACAATTAGACCCGAAGAAACTTCAGTGTTGTGGATTGGGCCAAACCATGTAAGAATTTTATGCTTTGCAGAACCTGTTGAATGATGGAAGTTGACTTCCAGCACCTGAAAAATCTGCTGTGTATAATTAATATGACATCACCTCGAAGAAACACAGAAAGATCAGAGGGTTTATAAAGAGGAAGCAGAGATTATATTGCCCAATAATAAGTCCACTATTGTTCTTTATTAGAGCAATATATATGTGTTTATTTAAAGTTATTAAAAGGAAAGAGCCCTATATTTACTCTTGTTATTAGTGGTTTTCAAGCAATAACAGAAGAAAATGTGTGGAATAAAGCTTGAAAATACCAGCATTTGTTTCTGCCCAAAATCAGGGAGGAAAAGCAGAAACATTGAAAATTCATTGTGAAGTCAGCACTCAAAAGTTCATCAGAAGTCACCGAAATGCTTCAGTTAATGTTATGTGGCAATTCTTTCAGTGGTACATGGACGTAGCCATGTCCATGGGGATTGGACTGGATGATCTTTCGAGGTCCCTTCCAATCCCTAACATTCTGTGATTCTGTCATATAGGAGTTGTAATTTGAATATTAAGACCTTGCCTCTGTGAAGTAGACTTCCAGAACAAACCAGATGTCCCAGGACAGCTGGATAGCTCCGTGCTCTCATGTTGAGCCAGGATGCTTGAGCAGAAAAGAGCCCATCTTGATCTATGGAATAGATGTGTTCTGTCCAGGGAGCTTCAAGTACAACTTCCATAAGACCATGAGGTAGCAAAGGTGGCTGTGTTATGAATATTTTGCTTAAACAACTACCCGTGCAGAAATAGCTTAGCACTAGGTTGGTATGGTGATAGTAAGATGGTGAAGGTTTAGGGAATAGTCTGAGATGAAGCAGAAAACGTTCTTATTTGCTATTAATGTGGGAGATAGAGACTGGAGGGTTGACCTGTCCTTCCTCTGCAGGCACAACCCATCTGTTGGAGCTTACACTGTTTGCACTAAAGATGTGTGAAGAAAGGATTTTCAGTTCAAGAATTGAACCAAAGAGTCGAGAGGGGGAAATAAGTTCAGAGCAATCTGAAGTGGAACATTTTGAGGACATTTTTGAAGTCAGGGGTTGGGTTTTGTTTGGTGGGGGTTTTTTTGTCATTTTTATTTATTAGTTGGGTTTTTCTGTTTCACTGAGATCAATTTTTAGACAAAAAAGGCCAAAAAAGTCTTTGAAAACAGAAAATTAAAAAAAAAAAAGAAAAGCTTTGTTCAGAAAGTGCTGAAATGAGACATTTTGAGTTTTCTGACATAAAAATATTCAAATGAAAATGTGGAAATGGGATGTTATAAATGTTTCAGCAAATTCAGCTGCTCAAGTTGCAGAAAGCTTGCATTTCTTCTCCCGTGTCCTCAATCAGCTCCAGTTTTAATGAAATGGAGTAGATAACAAAAGTTCTACTCCTCTTATTTCATAGTTTCTCAAGCTGCGAAGGAGAACATCAGCATCCATGAGAATATTTTGAACTCACGAGCTTTTCCCTTCATTGAGGGTTTGCTTATACGTATACGTGTGTGCGTGTGTGCATACTGAAGACCAAAATTCTGTTCAAACTAAGGTCTTGAACAACAGTGCTTCCTCCCAAAGAAATACTCTGATGTGAATTCTGAGTCCACAGATACCATCCAAGTTTTGGGTGGACCGTAATCTAATTTAACTTACTTAACCTAATTTAACTGCTCATGAGATGCAGTCGACTCTGAACAAAAAACAATTTTGTTTCCAAATAAGAAATGGAAATCTTTAACTCTAGCATACAGGCCTAAGGCAACTACATCTTACATAAATAACTTAATTATGATTAATCCAATCAGGTGAATGAATAATCAGATATTTCACAAGGATGCTGTTTCTTGAGCACGAATTCTTCCTAGTTAATTTATGGTGCTTACCTGAAGCAGCTCAGATAAGTCAGGTATGGTGAGAATCTAATTCTTTCATCTCATCTTTGGAGTTACTCTCTTTTGCAGTAAAAAAGAAAAATGATTATGAACTCCACGGTGGTGTGCACCGGTGTCACCTGGAATATTGTGTCCAGTTGTGGCCCCTCAGTTCCAGCAGGACAGGAAACTGCTGGAGAGAGTCCAGCGCAGCCACCAAGATGCTGAAGGGAGTGGAGCATCTCCCGTGTGAGGAAAGGCTGAGGGAGCTGGGGCTCTGGAGCTGGACAAGAGGAGACTGAGGGGGGACTCATTCATGGGGATCAATATGGAAAGGGGGAGTGTCAGGAGGATGGAGCCAGGCTCTTCTCGATGACAACCAATGGTAGGACAAGGGGTAATGGGTTCAAACTGGAACACAAGAGGTTCCATTTAAATATGAGAAGAAACTTGTTCCTGGTGAGGGTGGCAGAGCCTGGCCCAGGCTGCCCAGGGGGGTTGTGGAGTCTCCTTCTGTGCAGACATTCCAACCCGCCTGGACACCTTCCTGTGTAACCTCATCTGGGTGTTCCTGCTCCATGGGGGGATTGCACTGGATGAGCTTTCCAGGTCCCTTCCAATCCCTCGCATTTTATGACTCTGTTCTATGTGAGATACGATGGTTTGAATCCATACTTCATATCTCCAGTTAGAGGCCATATAACCTATGCTGGGTTGGGTTAGGATTTCTGCCTGGTTTGCTGTTCTCCTCCTGTTTGCTGCTCTCCCAAGAGCTTTGAAAATCCGAGTTTCATCCTGGCATGGAAGAGAAGACAAATATAAAACTCTTTGTGGGACAGGACATTCTGGTGCCCATCTCGTGGGTTTGCATGAGGGATGCGTACGAGAAAAAAAGCCAGAAGCAGATGTCTCTGTGGCCTGTGGCAAGGGGAGCAAGGATGTGTGCGAGGGACTGACGAATTCCTCCCTTGACAAAGACACCCAAACTGGAATTTATGAGAATTCATCTATAATAAGCGCCCTTAACTTAGCATCTGGCTGTCATCCGGGTGCATCCCAAGAACGGTGGTGCAAGGGTGAAGCTGCCACATCGCACATTCCTCGCTATCACCGCAGCCTCTCTCTGGATGAAACAAAATCTCTCCTTGTCTGACAGTTCTGAAAATTAAAGCAAGAAAACCGCAGCCCCGCTGCTGTGCTTGGAAGCGCGTGCGAAGCGTGGCAGTCTTCTGAGCAAAACTTTTCCGTTGCTCGCGCTACAAAGACGAGATGCAAATAACAAATTGGCAAACCCGCCTCTTTGAAAATTCTGCGCCTATCTGAGGGAACACAATTGCTGAAAAATAGATTAATGATTTAGTTGTGTGGGAGATGTATATGGTCAGCAAAGACATGGCCTCTCTAATGAACTAAAGCCAAGGGCAAACTCCTGGCCCTGCTGAAGCCGGGCTCAATGGGACTCACCCCAGACGTTATTAGCGTCACTCAGTCAGGGTCGGTGGGCAGAGGCGTCAGTGGGGTCTGCCCTGCCTGATGTTCCCCTCAGGGGAATAATCCCCTTGGGGAACAATCTATTAGAGAGCAGTGTAGGGGAAAGGGACCTGGGGGTCCTGGGGACAGAAGGGTGACCATGAGCCAGCACTGGGCCCTTGTGGCCAGGAAGCCAATGGTACCTGGGGTGGGTTAGAAGGGGGTGGTCAGTAGGTCAGAGAGGTTCTCCTGCCCCTCTGCTCTGCCCTGGGGAGACCACACCTGGAATATTGTGTCCAGTTGTGGCCCCTCAGTTCCAGCAGGACAGGGAACTGCTGGAGAGAGTCCAGCGCAGCCACCAAGATGCTGGAGGGAGTGGAGCATCTCCCGTGTGAGGAAAGGCTGAGGGAGCTGGGGCTCTGGAGCTGGGCAAGAGGAGACTGAGGGGGGACTCATTCCTGGGGATCAATATGGAAAGGGGGAGTGTCAGGAGGATGGAGCCAGGCTCTTCTGGTGACAACCAGTGACAGGACAAGGGGCAATGGGTTCAAACTGGAACACAGGAGGTTCCACTTAAATTTGAGAAGGAACTTCATCCCAGTGAGGATGGCAGAGCCTGGCCCAGGCTGCCCAGGGGGTTGTGGAGTCTCCTTCTGTGCAGACATTCCAACCCACCTGGACACCTTCCTGTGTAACCTCATCTGGGTGTTCCTGCTCCATGGGGGGATTGCACTGGATGAGCTTTCCAGGTCCCTTCCAGCCCCTGACATTCTGGGATTCTGTGATTCAGACAATTATCAATGAATTGCTGGTTGGGAAAATCCCTGTTGTTGGATTCGAGGTGTGGTGCAACGTGTTGTATTAACACCATGCAGCCTTCCCCGGTGGGGAAGGGTGGGCTATTCGCAGGCGCTGTTCAGAGCAGGAATAAAATGTGGATGCTCAGGTTTGCCTTACAGAGGTGCTTATTAAGCCCAGAGATGGTCACGCTCCTCTTAGCTGTGGAAATTGGATACCTGGCATTAGAGGTAGGAAGATGCTTGCCTGGGTAAGGAGGAAGGCACAGCTGGACTGCCAGGTGGCTTGGAGTTGAATGAAAGTGGGACCTGGGCAGTTTTAAGCCTGGAACTTATGAAAGTAAACTGTTACAGGACTTCATGACGTTAACGTCATTTTTCTGACCAGATGCACTCGATAACCCCAGCAAATCCTGATGATGAGTCCATTTTCTGTTGTCAGCGCCAGCACAGAGTGACATTAGAGACCACAAGGCAGAAAGAGAAATGCTGAGGCAGCCTAAAGGAGCATTCAGCTCAGCCTAAACTACTTGTGTGTTTTGTTTTGTTCTTTTAATTCTTGAAAAGAATTAGAAAAGGATGGCAAATTTCATCAGAAGTGAAACAAAACCATTGAGGTCTTTGTCTGTGGATTAAGTGTTTTCAGTAACTAGAAAGAAGAATTGTTCTCCTGTTTTCACTCTGTTTGCTGTACCTTAGAACCAAGCCGTGTAGGGTATTTGCTGAGACTCCGCAAGTTTTCTTATTTTGACTCTTTTATTTTAGAGAAGTTGTTTTGCAGAACTGTGTGTCCCAGGGAAGGAAATTAAGGTCAAAGATGAGGAAAAAAACCCACCTAAGGGCCTGAAATACTTTTAGTTTCTCAAAGACCACCCTGTGTGGGAATGATAGATTTCAAAATGGGTGGAACCTCTAAGCCTGGAGTTGTATCAAGTTATTAATGAAAAATCTCTGAGATCTTTGTGTGAACCAAGATATTTGCGTGGTACTTTCTCACTCTTTCTTCAGCAGAAGCACTGTGGCCTCACAAACTGAAAACTAGCCCTGCTTTTTCTCTGGCTTCAAAAATAACCACGTATCTTGAAAAGCTGTCTCAGCACTATTGAAGGAGTGGGAAAAGAAGTGTAGGATATCCCCATGGTTTCATGCAGTGCAGCTGTGCTAACAGAGTGCATTGAGACCGAGACCAAAGGAAAGGCATGAAATACTCCATTAAATGATCAGTTGAGTCTAACAGTAAAGCTTCAGGCAATGGGGAGATGTATTGCCCAGGTATCCTATTGCAGATGGGAAGTTTTTGTCTTCTTTTTTTGTGAAAAGGAAGCAGATTCAGAATATTAATAAATTGAATCCCCTCGTATTAGTAGAATTTTTACTGAAATCAATGGGAAAATTATCTTCTGATGGGAAGGCTGCCTTACTTTGAATTAAAATCCTTCAATATTCTTACAATGTATTTGGATTAAATATCCGTATTCTGTGGGATTAAAAGCTTTGATTTTACTTCTAGTTGAATGTCTGTAGGATGATGATCAGATTTGAAAACAGCTAAGCCTCTAGATTTAATCAGTTTACAAAAAAACAACCCAACAAAATACATGTTTTTGAAAGAAGGAAGTGTGCATCAACATACAGCCTTCAACAGCCCCTCCTAGATCTTGGGGTAATTATTAGTAGCACAGGAATAATGGAACAAGTATCGACCAAATGTAAAACGCAGTTGCCACAGCGGAGCTGTTCCCCCTATGTCAACTCAGCAGTACAAGTGGTTAGTTTATAACCCTCTTTAGGTTACACCGTTTTAACGTTTCTTCAGTGTTTATTTATTCTCTTCCCAAAGAATGTTCTGATATATCGAGTTTACAACCTGTGGCTCATGTGATGGTAGTGGAAACAATTAAGCTAGAAGCTTTCAAAGCCACCACTGGGATTTTGATGCCCAAACTCATTAATTTTAATAAGAAGTGAGCTGCCAGTCGTCTTAAGTGGTTTCTAAAAGCTCAACCCATAAAAGCACCTCTCTCTACTGGTTCTAGTTTACTAGGAGCTCAGAGCAAGGTAAACATGTTAACAAAACAGTAGGTGTTAAAAGGTGGAAAGTATGTGTTCAGACGTCTCTAAGACCATTCAAGGAACCAAACGGTGGCCCCAGCCTTGAGCTGGCAGATGTGGGCTGATGTGGGGGCTGCTCCTACCTTGAGCGTCTCAGGGAGTTACTGACAGATCAGAACATGAGGCATAGTTTTGGTGGCAAGGAGAAGAAAGTCAACGGGAACAGAAATCCCAGCAATAGCTCAGTTCCAGCTGTGACAAGCACGTCGTTAGTCTACTTTGAGCTCTTGTGTCTGCCCCATGCTCTTCCCACCTTAGCATGTTTATACCCACCACAGCCTTGTGGCCAGGGTAGTGGTCTTCTCTCTAGTCTGCATATGACGACTGAGTTGAAGGAAGACCTGGTGAATTCACACAGAGGTATCCAGAGCAGTGCCAGAATGAGCTGTCTTTGAGCAGTATCAACAGCTTGTGTTTCCGTTGCAGTTGTCCACAAGGTGGTTGTAGATGCTTGGTCCAGGTCCTTCCTACCTGCCTAACCCATCCTATCCAAGTTTGCACCGTGTTGTCTTCCAGGCTGCATTTGCACATTGATACATCACTGACCCACCTTCGTGGCTGGTTAGAAATTTAAGAACTGTCTGCTGTGGTCTGAGGGACCCAGCCGATGCAAACCTGTGAGAGCCTTTCCTTTCATATGAGTCTGCAGATGGCTTTGCTTCAGCCATGAGCCTCTGTCACAGCCTAAGAAGTCTTGAAGGCTTTGGAGAGCACCAAGATCTCTCACAGGAGGCTGCTGCACTCATGAAAATTCATCTTCAACATGGAATAAAGCATTAATGGGGGAAAAACTCCAGAACCAGTAGATCTCTCTGTGATGTAGAATAGAGCACGGAATGAGAATGAATGAGTTTGAAAAGGACTCACTCAGAGTGCGAGTGCTTGGAAAAAGAGGGATTTTCTTGTGCCTTTTACTAGTGAAAGCAACCTTAGAGAACTTTAGAATTCGTTTAAACAAGTGTGTTTCTTTTCTGTACCTGTTGTATTATCTTTGAAGAATTTCATTAACGTTGGCTATGAGTGACAAAGTTACTGTAGTTTTTGCCAGCGAGTCTCATAGTAGCAACGGTTAATTCTCAGTAGCTATTGGAAGGACCTTTGGGTGAAACATGGTGCACTGGGAATAGAGATGTCCATCTTGTCTGGTATTGTAATGGACTTCAAAAAAATCAAAGAGAAAAATAAAAGCTGCCATTAGTGGTAGATGTGACTTTTTTGGAAGAGAACAAAATGTTCCATAAATGAAACATGTGGTTTCACTTGCAGTAGATTTTGTACATTGTCACCAGCAAAGTTTTGGATTTTTATTACTTTTTCATTAAAACGTCTTACTGGTTTCACTCAGGAGGCAAAACTTTTCACGTGGCTTTAATTGTTTCTGTCTTAAGAGTCGTAGTATCCATGTAATAGAAATAGTTTCGCAGACCACAGCTTTATATTGCCTATTAATTCTCTTCCATTTTCTGCACCTATAAGTCATTGGGCCATCCCAGAGACAGAAAAAGTTCATCTCTTTCAATTAAGACCAAACAGGAACTTCTACTGAAGTTAGGGGGGGGGGGGGCGCGGATTATCACTTTATATCAGTATTGGTTTATTAGATATTTGTTTCAGATATCTTGGCTCTCAAATGTAAGTTCACATGGCTGTGTATCAAAGCAGAGAGTTTGTATTGACTTTTTTTCTAAAATTAGTGGAACCTTGGAAGATTAAAACAATAAAAGGCCTTTTTCTGCGTAGTTCCAGTCAGATGTAAGAGGTGGTGGTATGTCAAGCAGGAGCTCTGGCAGTGTTGTTTCAAGGTGGCTTTGGACGGGTTGTTTACCACCTCTTTTTTGCTTCATTTATTCTTTATCCAGAGCCTGCCAGAGTTCAGGTCGCACATCCCCCATCCCAGCAGCCTGGCTGTTGGACGATGCTTCTGTCATCAGCCTGGGCTTCCCTGATGAACAAGCATAATTATGGTTGCTGTCAAAACAATGGCTTGTTTTCCACAGATCATATCCAAAGCTGAACAAAAAATAAGGGAACTAGAGTTATTTCATTAATTTAAGATCAGCTTCTGTTAAGGTATCAGTTTTCCTCTGAGTCACAATTTTGCCATTTAACCTTCAGCCCAGGGGGGAGGTGATGTTGACCCCTACCACAGGCTCTAAAGCCTGTAAGAAGCAATTAAAATGCCAGAATACAGCAATATCAGCTGCCTTTTTCCCTGTTTTATTCAGTTTAGTGTTTATTTGAAATCTCACTCAGAAATACTACCGCTGTCTTTAGCTGCTGCCCCAGAGCAAAAGCCTTTATTTCTCCTTATGCACCCTCTAAGCAGTTAGGAGCACCCACCAAGTAGCGTAGTCCTCTGCTTTGACTTTTTCTTAGCACGATGCCTCACTTATTCACCAAATGTTTAAATCTGTTTTGCAGTTCTAGGATGCCAAAGACAAGCCCAGCCTTGCAAGGGTCCCCAGCAACAGCCCTGCCCGCTGTCCAGCTTTCTGAGCAGGTCCCGCTGACGTCTCCTTCCCTGAAGCCCCTGCAGATGGATGAAGAAGACAACCTGTCTCCTCACCTCCTGTTGCCAGATAGCATCAGCCAGCTGGAAGAGTTTGGGAGGCAGAAGAAATGGCACAAGAAGCAGCACAAACACCATCGCCAGAGACAGTTCAATGACCTCTGGGTTCGGATAGAAGACAGGTGAGTCATGACTTCTATGGTTCTGGTTGTCTTCTTGCCTCCTCCTAACTAGTTGTGCTTTACAGATCCTAGGTTGTGTTGATTAGACTGTAACGAGGGTTGGAGAAAGGCTAACTGCAGAGACAGGGAGTGAGGTGATGTTTTAGGAGCCTAACGAAGAGCTAGGAGGAAGGCTCACAAGCATGTTTGATATAAAAGTAAAGAGAGAAAAAGCTAACGCTTAGAATATACAGAAACTAAGACTTGTCAGAGCAAAAACAGGAAAAAATGGCAATGGAAAATATTCTGTGTTTGCTCTCTTTCTTCCAATAATTATTTTCCAATCTTTACTGTCAGTTTTCAACCCAAAGACTTGCCCGTTTTCCAACCATGCGGAATATTCCTGGGGGTTTTTAGATTCTGACATATCTGGGTTTCAGTCTGCTTAACTGTGTTCTGGGACTGAGATGCTTTATCATCTCGGATGGTATTGCAAACAGCAAACGGAGGCAAAATTAAGTACTGGACTAAGGGTATGTGTGAAGAGAAAGGAGACAGGCACATTTCTGTGACTGTTCAGTCTTGGTCTGAGGTTAAAAGCTCCCATTCAGTGTTGGAATAAGAGCAGCTTTCCTGTTTGACCACGGCTTCTCAATGTGTGCTTTTAAGGATTCCTGGGCAACTTATTCTCCCACGTCTACAACTGGGAAAGCTCTTGGTGCCTTTATCCGGGGCAAGTCATGGGCAGATAAACAGCCACAATGTTTAGAGATCTCTTAACAAGTAAAAAGAATGAAATAATCTGTTGGGAACTGGCTGCTTGCCTATGTGTGTAATGATTGTGCTTGAGCGTTACTCTTATTCCCATTTTCATAGCACCTCAATTCCTTGCAAGTAAAATGAGTCAGAGTCTCTCAGAGGATTTTCCTTTTGCTAAGGAAAAAACTCCACATATTTGTGTTTTGGGATTTGGGGTTTTTTAATTCATAATTTTTAATGGAGTAGTTGCCTCATTTTTTTGTAGTTTGCTGTATTCTCAGGATGAGCGATGTAAGGGTTGTTATTAAGGTGGTGCATATTAATCTTAACATAGTAAGGCTGTTTCTGAGGTTGACGCCAGCTTCGGTAGGAGGGATTCCTATGCTTTGTTCTCAAAGTGTGTTCAGTGGTTGGATCCTCTCCACAGAGAATGCTTAAGTATGAGCTAAGATGTATTTGGTTCAACACAGTCGATTGCCTCGAGGACAAGGAACTTTTCCATCTTTCTTCTGCTCAGTTTGTGATGTCCCATGATGTCCCAGCATTTCACAAGCTGTCTGGTCCAGCTCACCATATGCATCAGACAAGTGAGGGGCTCAAATGGATCTGGTGGGAGCGTGGCAGTCAGGCACCATCCTCCTGCCCTCGTCCTATCTATCCAGAGAGGAGATTGGATGTTTGGCCTGATGCGGCTTTGGAAATGTGGGGCTGGGGGCTTAAAGCAGTGGTGCTTGAGTAGCTTGGGCAGACTTTTGTGCCTTTTGATGATTTTATTTCGGTAAGAAACCTTCCTAGGAAAAATATTTAAGAGAGTAGTTCCCCAGGTTAGAGTTAAATTATTTGCTCTGTGATTTCATCTGAATCAGAACCTTTCACTCCTCTACTGCAGTTTCATAAGGATGGAGATAGGGATAAGGAAACATAAGTTTCTGCTCCTACCATGCTGGTGATGAACCAGGCTCGGTGTGTCGCCTGCCTTGCTGAAAGATCCCAGGGAGATATTAGTGGGAGATCACAGCCCTAGAAATGAGGAAAGGCTGGAAGAAGGGAAGTCTGCCTTAGTGCTTTCAGATGGTTGTAGTGCTTCTTCCGTTCTGGAGTAACTTCTGGTGTTTTCCTGGAAACAAAACAGAACAAAAAATACAAACTGTTCAGCTAAATCAGAGACTCACAACCAGCTCTGCTTTCCCCATAAATTGGATGGGGTCTCAACTTTCATAAACCAGCTGCTGCATATTGTACTTTTGGCAGTTGGGTTTCATCAGCATTAATTGCAAGCTGGACCTTGCACAAGGCAATAAACAGTGAGTTCTCTCTAAGTGGTTCCTTTCTGATTGGCAAGAAAAGAGCAGAAATGTGTGCCTGTCACCAGACTTTGCAGCCTGATCATTCTTGGGAGGAAACAGCTAGGATGGGTAATATGGGCAGTGGAGCGTTACCTGTGCAGGAGAGAGGCACATGAACTTATATTGTGTTACCTCAGTAATGTTCACTCATACAGCAATAAAGCACTCAGCAGTGAGACTGTTAGCACTCATTTTTGGAGGATAATTGGTGTTCTAGAAGTTCACACTTCGGCCTGTCCCGTAGATCCATTGCGCATTTGCATATACTGAAATTGGAGCCCCCCATGTTCTATAGGGACTGAGGTCTCTGCATATAATATTACCTTGAGCTATGGCCCTTTATTTCCAAATGGTTTTTCTTCCAGTTTGAGCTTCCTAACTCACCTGTTGTCAGCTGAAACTTTACGTGTTCACCTTTGAGATAAAGTAGAGGCATTTGGGTCGTTATTACAGCTTTTGGATGAACGTTGCATAAAACTCATTGTTTCCATGCGAGGTCTCCAGGATTCAGCTGTTTGAGCTGCCTTTCAACTTGAAAAGTCAAAGAGAAATGTACAGGTGGAGGACAAATCCAGGCAAATTTAAACCAGATTATTGATTCTTGTATGAACCTCATTGAACTGTTAAATGACTGTGGTTCGTACAGCTCTTTTCCAAAGCTTTATTGACCGTGGATTAGAGGACTTTATGAGACATGAATTGCAGGGCTTTTATGGACTAGGCATTTCTAGGCTATCTCACACACTTCCATGAAAATCTTGGGGTGTTTTTTTAAGCTACCAACACAGAAACAAAGGAAATGAACACAGGAGAACAATCTCAAAGGAACATCAAAAGTCTGACTCCAACCTATA
The DNA here is from genome assembly GCF_036013475.1 of Columba livia. NCBI lineage: Eukaryota > Metazoa > Chordata > Aves > Columbiformes > Columbidae > Columba > Columba livia. The sequence goes on from NC_088609.1 coordinate 2,323,284, forward strand.
AAAGCCAGGAAATCCATAATTAATGGTTCCACTAAGACTTCAGCTCACACAGTCGTCCAGGTCTGATCTGAGGTTATGGCTACAATCTGCAATGGCATTGTGAAAAATGAGTCATCATTTAATGTCACACATCATTATTAGTATTTACTTTCAGTTATAGCTTGGAGATTGTCCTTTTTGTTCTGCCTTAACAACCGTGTTTAGCTTTGTGTGTTGGGGGTCAGTACTGCTGGGGAGGATGAGAAAGCTTCTGCCCTGTCTTTGACAGAGCTGAGATTTGCTCATCTCCTGGGTAATCGGCTACAGCGAAGCCTGTTAAAAAGTAAAAAATGCTGATGAAATGTGTGGTTTCCTCTCCCTTCTGCCTCCTTCCCCCCAAATCTAAACAAAACGAGAAAGTCCTGCCTGGCTGCAGTTTGTGTTTGAAATTGTTTGTCAAGAATCAAAATTAAGTGGAGATTTCAAGTAGCGGGATGTTTTTTTTTTTCTTTAACGACTTGATTTTGCAGAAATGTGCAGATCTGAAGTCCGTCTTTGGGAGGAATTTGAACTTAGGCAAAACTTAAGCCCTAGCGAGCTCCCATAGCCAAAATCCAGCTGGGGCAGCAGGGAGGGGAGGCAGAACCCTTGGGCCGGAGGGCTGCAGTCTGGCATACAGAGCGTGTTATTGTTCCTGTTGACACTATGTTAGCTAAGCTTCCCCTTGTCATATATTTAATTAATTACAGATCATTCACTGGCTTTTCTTGATGAGCCGCTCAGTGAACTGAAATAATAAAGAAACGTCTGCGACATTTCAGAGTGGTCTGTGAGGGCCAGGTCAGGATCGCACCTTTGTTCTAATGGGCAAATAGTTTTAGGCTGCAAATAAAACCAGCCCTGGAGAAGCTCTGGCATCTGGGGGGAGCATTGTGGCTCCGGGGGCCCTGAGGCAGGGTGGGAGGACAACTCCTTGAACAGGGAGGGAGGTGTGAGGTTTGGAAGGGGCGATGACAGCTGGGAGATGCGAAAGAGGGAGAAATACATCAGTGGGAAGAAAGAATTAGAGAGGGGGTAATGGGCAAGCTCAGAGGTTCGTTCCCACTGCTGAGGTCTGGGGGAAGATGGTGTTTGGAAAGATGCTGAGGACACACAGTTGCTTCACTTGCACAGGATCGGAATTAAAGGAAAAGAATTATTATCAGAAGAGGAAAAAAAAGAAATTCCTGAGCCAGATGTAAGCTCAGCTCTGCAAAACCTGCCATTAGTAGGAAATGAAATTAATTCCGCCTGTAATTGGAAATGGCATTTCTCTGATAACCCAGTGCTGACTGTTCAACCCCAGATGAATGCAACAGCATCGCAAATATCCATTTCTTTTAGAAGGAAGTTATACCAGTGATGGATGAAGGGAGACAACGTGTAATAAACCGCACTAAGTGTGCCTGTACAGAGTGAACCTTATCAGTTTGGATGGAATTTAAGCACTTAGTCTGTTATCCTTTCTTTCAAGACAATGCAGTGATGGAAAACAGAACTCTGTCAACTCAGACAAACTTTTAATTTCACTTAACTGCATCTGAAAGGTAAATTTCGGTAAATGAATCCAAATTGCTTCCTTTTCACAACACACGGTGCTGAAATACAGTACTTAACTTCATTAAAGAAAAGACTGCTTTTCTTTAGAGGAGACCTAGACACTTTTGAAGTCTAACAGGTAAATTGTGGTCAGATGATTTCCCTCCATATGGTAGCTTTGAGCTTGAAAATTCCATCACTGGGGCCTTGTTTGTTTAAATTACTCTATCCGCCTCCTGCTAAGGATACTGCTCGCGGAGTGCGTGTCTACCGATGCTCATGGGGAGGGGGGTTCACCCCCTTCTCCAGCCGAATAACCCACTGCCACCATTGCACTTTGTCGCCCTGTGTTCACCCAAGGGTGAGGATGCAGCTTCAGGACCTTTCTAACCTGTTGTAGTGAACCTGTCTCCCAAAGGCATCGCTCCAGCAGCCAGGAGCAGCGGGACCGTGGGTGTGTTGCAGTCCCACCTTCCCTCCCTTCTCACACCTCGGTGCTGTTTGGGGCTTCGCTGCGTTGTGTGGCCCCTTGGCTTTCCTACAGCGCTTCTGTCGACCATCTCTTTGAGTGTTCTGGCAGGATTTTGTTGTCGGAGAATTTGATGATCAGAGTCCCAATCAGTGACTGCCCTTGGTCTCCAGAGCATGGCACGTGAATCCCTGCTCATCAGAAAAATCTCACGGTTTGGGTACAAAACCCTTCTGTCACACTAGATGGTCCCAAAACACCTTCTAGACAAATGTTCCCTCCTGGTTCCTCAGTGGAAGCTGAACCTTTTTGTCTTGAACTGGCCTAAAATCTGCTCTTAGTTTGCCCAATTTTTTATGAACTCTGGTGGATGTACAGTGGCAAGAAGATGACGTTTTTGGCAGTGCATCAGTTGGTCCTTTTCTCTCCTCATGTTTCATTCCTCTCTGGAACATGCAATCTTGTTTCTGTGAAAGCATCCTCAGCTTCTCCTGAGCAGGGAGCAAAGCGTGGAGAATACTGCATTTTCCCCTTCTTGGTTTCTTACTATTTCCATTTGAATCCCCCTTTAGGATGAGCAGATGGCTTGATGCCTCCTTTAAACAAGCACTGATGTTGGCAGTTCACTCATCACCCTTTGCACAGCCCCAAGTACTCAAGCCCTCCACTGGAAGTAAAATAAGAACATGCTATAACTCAGTGCCGTATAAATAAGAGGTAAATCTCCTGACTGTAACATATGATACAGTGATGACATTATCCTTCCTCCCTAGATGGTTTTTATTGAGGCTTCTTGGATTATCAGGTTGGTCAGAGTGCACAGAACATATTAGTTAAAGCTGTGAAGCCTGGTCTCAGCACACAGTTCTCTCGCACGTCACAGTGATGGATGGGAAGTCCTGATGTTCATGTCCAAAACTCTTAGCATCTCCATGCTAATAGACCCTACCCTCTGTCAGCTGGCCGTGAGTGAGAGCTTCTTTCCCTTTGGAAAGCCAAAGAGTTAATTCATTATCCTCCAGATGGGCCTGAAAAGATGTGCAGCCACAATTTCACCCGCTAGACATGAAGCAGTATGCCAACCCTGTTTTAATGAAAGCTGTAAATACTGGAAAATAAAGTCATTAGAGATAAAAAAACATGGAATTCTCTTGGAAAAAGAGACATACTTTTTATATAGATTTCAGTTTTATTTCATGAAACTTAATTCTTTGTTGGTAATGCATTAGGTATTTTATTTTTGTGAAATTTAAATCCATCATGAATATTAAATCCATATTTTTGAAGGCGAGCAAATAACAAAATCAGAGCACACAAAAGCAGGATTTTTGAGCCCTGAGCTATTTTTCAGCACTGGATATCCAGGAGCACTTTCTGCTTCTTCCTCTTCAATTCTGATTAAGACTGAAAACACAATGCAAGATGTTTTATGGAACCTATTAAGGGCTTTCTCATCCTTTCTTGTTTTCTACTTCTCATTGGGATGTGTTGAGTTAAAATATTCTATGTTATATATTTATATCTGCCCCAGTTTGGTGTATTTCTGACTCAGACTGAACACAGCCCTGCCATCGCTGGCTTTGTTAAGCTGCCGAAGATCTGTCTGATGCAGCACAAACAAAATGTTTGCTTAGGATTCAGTCTGAAGAAGGAGCAGCTACCGAGTTATGATAATCCCTTCCTCCGTGATGCACATCCCCACTCGTTCCGCTGTTTCTCAGCCAGCGCAGTCTCATTTGCTCATCCAGTGCCAGGACTCCTCTTGAGTTTGGACAACCTATTAACTTTTCTGTTCCGTGGTTTTCCATTTTCCGCTTAAATTTGCTCTTTTTCCAGTGTTCTTTCTACCTGCCTTATTTTAACTCTGCCCTTAACTGGGCCCTGGAACAAGGAGTAGGAAGGGACCCCTCCAGCATCTCCATCTCCAGAGCTCTGCACTCCCTGAGCTCACCGTGCAGGAGGCTGTGATCCTGCAAACACTGCGCTTCGCTTGGCCGTCACTCCACGCCAATGAAAGTGTGGGTCTTTGGAGCCTACGACCTCCAGCAGAACCTCTTTGAGAAGGTGGCATGTCTCACTTGTCACTTGTTTGTCATCTGACGTTACTGCGGACTGCAGTAGGTAGGAGGCATAGCCAAGCATCCTCCCTCTTCATTTTTAACCAGGAGGTAGATCTCCTCCATGTTATTTAATCTTTTTCTACCGTTTTCACACAGATGTGTGTGTGGCCAAGAGCACTGCAGGCTGGACAAGACAGTCAGCACTGCCTCCATTTATTCTTGGCTAAATTCATGGACATCATAAAACAGTCCAAGCTCTTTCTGTTGGTCCTTTTCCTTCTCTTGACAACTTGTCAGCCTTGTGGTCAGTGACAGGAGTGTTGGGGGCAAACCAGGGTCTAGATACCTACAATAATAAGTCATTAGCAAAACCTTTCTGCTTATGCATTGGATCAAATTTTTATTTCTCAGGCATCAGAAATGTAGTTACAGTTGGCATTACGCTGGAGAATAGGTGCCTGTGAGTATAAATGAAGAAGCAAGTTTATTTTACTTACAGCTTGTGTTAATGTTAATATTAAGCTACTATGGTTTGGTAGGTTAGACTCTATTTTTGAGATTCCCATCCACAACTACTCAGTCATAAAATTAAAGCTTCGGGACTGGACCTGTAGTACAAGCTGTATCCTGTGGAGCTAGGCAATAAAAGGAGGGTGTTTATTCCACCAGAAGAGTTAACACTGTGAGTTTGACTGTCTCCTGTGTTAATGCAGATCTTTTTCTCCAGCTATTTTTAGTCTGTTGCAGCAGTTTATCCCACTGTGATCTGGTATGCAGGAGCTTTGCTGTGAGGTTTGCAAATACTTGTATTTCTGTGTGATGCGGACAGAGCATTTGTGTGTTAGTGGGGCGTGTGTTCCTTCAGCGGCTGGAAGGAAGGGCAGACCACGCATGTGATCCATGCACATGTTTATTGTTGCCAGTGAATAACTGTGTACAGCAAATGGACTCTGGAAGAAAGCTTCTTAGCAGATGTCGTCATGGCCCTTCCAATTTATAAATATGAGCCTTGACATTTATATTTTCCATATCCAGGGCTTTCACTAGCCAGATGTTCTGAGGATTGGCTCCTTGGAGCCTTTAACTACGACTCTTCATAGCATATTGTCTATCACACACACACAAATAAAACCACATTCCTGGCTCCTATCAAACAGATAAGAATGGAAAATGAACTAAGTACCCTCAGGTAAAGGGAATTCCTCTATATCTGAACCTCTTTACGTTCACTTAACTGAAAAATGAGTTGTCTGGTTTAACAGGCAGAGAAAATTCAATACACAGTAGCGCTTTTACCCTTCTGCTCGGTGTGGGTGAAGAGTGTGGTTTGTGTTAAGCTTGCAAGGCTGCCTGCAGTTGCAGACGTGGTGACAAGCGCTGAGTGGGATCGTGCCCAGGGTGAGCTGGACTCCTTAAACACAGAATCACAGGGGTTGGAAGGGACCTGGAAAGCTCATCCAGTGCAATCCCCCCATGGAGCAGGAACACCCAGATGAGGTTACACAGGAAGGTGTCCAGGCGGGTTGGAATGTCTGCAGAGAAGGAGACTCCACAACCCCCCTGGGCAGCCTGGGCCAGGCTCTGCCACCCTCACTGGGAACAAGTTTCTTCTCAAATTTAAGTGGAACCTCTTGTGTTCCAGTTTGAACCCATTGCCCCTTGTCCTATCACTGGTTGTCACCAGAAGAGCCTGGCTCCATCCTCCTGACACTCGCCCTTTCCATATTGATCCCCATGAATGAGTCCCCCCTCGGTCTCCTCTTGTCCAGCTCCAGAGCCCCAGCTCCCTCAGCCTTTCCTCACACGGGAGATGCTCCACTCCCTTCAGCATCTTGGTGGCTGCGCTGGACTCTCTCCAGCAGTTCCCTGTCCTGCTGGAACTGAGGGGCCACAACTGGACACAAGATTCCAGGTGTGGTCTCCCCAGGGCAGAGCAGAGGGGCAGGAGAACCTCTCTGACCTACTGACCACCCCCTTCTAACCCACCCCAGGTACCATTGGCCTTCCTGGCCACAAGGGCCCAGTGCTGGCTCATGGTCACCCTGCTGTCCCCAGGACCCCCAGGTCCCTTTCCCCTACACTGCTCTCCAACAGGTCATTCCCCAACTTATACTGGAAGTTGGTAGTAAAGCACCTGCTCTCCCTAGATTGCAATTCTTGATGCAGAGCTTTTTCCTTTAGCAACATGTTCTGTATTGGATGGGGTGGTGGCCAGTTTCACCATCTGACTCTCAACAGCACTACTCGTCTGACAAAATGTGACTGTTTCCACCTTCTTATGAGCAAACTGAATTGTTCACTGGACTGGTACAGCCAGCACTGACCCTGCAGGGAGGTTGGACCCTTGTGCACATGAGGTTTGGAGCTGTTGAGGTCAGGAGCAAGACATTTCCCCACTTCTCAGTGTGGAAGCAGCAGAGATGCATCTGTGCTCCTTATACTGCACCCGTCAGGGAGAGAAGTTAATGAGTCGTCTCAAAAGTGGGGTTTGGGTTGAAGGTGGGACCTCTGTAAGGACACTTCTCGCTGTGTTAATACCTGTCTGCCTCGGTGATATGCAGGTGTGTTGAAAGGATCACTTACCATCTAAAACCTAGAACAAACCTTCTTCTTAAACACTGCAACCCTAAGCTGAACTTATTGTATATTTGAGTGTTCTTCATATCTCGCAGCATCTAAGCCCCAGAGACTGCAAATCTGCTGTTCCTCAAGGTAAAGCCCTAGACTTGGCAGAGCTACATAAAATCCATAAAATGTAAAAAGCTTCATCTTCCAGTGAAAGCACGTGAGTTACCTTATAGAAAAAGAAATGTCTTTAAAGTTCGGTGGAAATGCAAGCAGACAGCACAGTCAATGCTGGCCCAAAGGAAAAGAGTAAGGGATATGGGATTTATTTCTGGTTCTGCTTTATTTCTGGTTCCCCTTCTGACTAGTGAGTTGCACGCCCTGTGAAACTAAGTGAAGAAAAGTATGACAGGGATGAAAACGACATTAATGTTGTGGCAGGCAGTTGGTTTCTAAGAGGGGTTTAACCACAGTTACACTGTGGTAGCAGGTTTACCCAAAAAGACAGATTGATTGTGAAGTGAAAGGGGAGATTTGATTCCCTGAGGGTCCCAGCAGCGCGGGGTGCACGTCCTGCTGAAAACCCAGCAGGACCCCAAAGGGCAACTGTGCTCCGCGGCCAGTTACTCATGGAACGAAGAGGTAGGATTTATTTGAATTCATATGGTTTCAATGCTATAAAAGCTGGGTTCCTGCAATTACGAAAATGCCAGGCAAAATTCCCGTTTCACTCAGATCTCCTCTTTACAATTCCTGAATAACTTAACTGGACAAAGTTAGCATTATTGTACCTGGGGCCCGAGCCCGTGGTGCTGGAAGGCGGGGGAGCCAAGGCTGCTGCTCTGAGCCGGTGGGTGCACAGGATGCCGTGGAGAGATGTGGTACAGACCATGCTCACAAAAGCTCGGTTCTGCAGAGCCCCTGTAGTGCCCTGGTTATGACACCCAACAAGGAAAGCTTTTGCAGCCTTTCCAGCTCTGCAAGCAGCTTTTTATGAGCCACCGATGGCATCCCAGGGCTTTCAGTGGGTTTGGAAGTGCTGTGGCTGGTATCATCACAATTGCTTTGCAAGCAATTGGAGGGACCCAAACCTTGTGGGCGATGCAGCAATTTAATATCTGTGGCATTTCTGTCTGGTCAATATACCCCATGAACTGGTTTCGTTTTTTTTTTTTTTTTAATTTATTTTGAGAGTGAGTCCATTGGAAAGAAAAAGAAGCCAGTGCTTTTGTTAGTGGAACAAGCTTGAGTTCAATACTGCTCCAAATAACAGGTTCAAAGATCTGACCCAACCTTAATTATTGTTACTAAGAGAGACTCTGGAAAAATCCAAGCAGTGAGCAGGAAAGCAAGCCCAGTGAATTAGAGAGAAAAATGTGATACAGACGAAGTGGAGAGAAAAACTGCTACGTGGAGATGGAAAAAGAACAGGGAGAAGGAAAAAGGAGAATTAAAATCAAATGGAAAAATGCAGTATATTGGACATCCATTTAAGCCAGTTTATATTTTGTTTGTTCATTCTGTTCCTTAATACATTGCACAGCCATCTTCTTAGTGGCAGTAATTGTGTGTCTTAGAGAACAGTCTTGGAGAAAATGCTTAATTTGACAGGATGTTTTAGGCATTTCCCCACTACTGCCTATTCTAAATCATTTTAAAATCTGGAGGGGAAAGTTGATATCTTTTACAGTGTTTTACAAGAAAGTGACAAGGTCAAATACATACATCTCTATGAATGTATGTGTTCCCCAAGCACATCTAAACATGCACAGTTAATTGTGTGCATCTGCAAAAAGTATTTGAGCCATAGGGCCCACACAATGCCAAACAAACACTTGAGTGCACATAGGAGAGGGCAGACCAAGTCACTCTGGTTCTAATTAATTGAAAGGTTGAGCCCAAGACATAAAATATGGGTTATGATTTTGAGCACCCCAAAAATGCAAATTGTTTCGCATGTAGGGCCGTATTGGTAAGCGCAGGCAGTTGCAAAATGCGGACGAGATATTCTGCTCACGCTTGGCATTTGGTTTGAAACCACCTGATTGCAGCACCATCAAATGAACTGTAGGTTTTGTATAGCAGGGTGCCCAAAAAATCTTCACAGATCCCATCACCGGCAAGATTTTTGCAATACTAAGCCCATCTGTGTATGCACCCTTGATGCTCTTGCTTACTTTGGCGGTTGGAACTGCAATCATTATCAGTCCAAGGACCATCGCAACATGTACTTGGTTATTTGAGCCGTTCTGATGAGTGCTGTAATTGCACATACAAATCAGGTACATGAGCAGATGTGTGCAGTGGGTGGGGGCGAGTCTGTGGATGTTTTTGAGCCCACATCACTATTTAGACTATCATGAGCACATCCTGGCTCGGGTGTCTGTGCACAACTGGTGAAACAAAGGGCTTTGCGCTATCCCCTGTTAGCAAGGGCCGGGCTCTGGGTAAAACTGGGATGCATTATCCCGGCTCTGTGATCGCCTCGTCCCAGCACAGAATCATGAGGGGATATTCTTAGCATGTTAGAGAATCATCAAAGCATTTCTTAGAAGGGCAAAGGAAAGAGCTAATGTCGTCGTCTCCTGCCTTGGGACCACCCAGACACTCTACAACAAATCGTAGGTCTTCAGCTACAGTATCTTGAATTATTGTTCGCAGAGATTTTAAATAATTTATTTTTTTTTTTCTTTTTTAAAAGGATGACATGTAGTTTCCTGACGGGCTGGTTTTAATAAGGTCAAAATCTTTGTTGTTGCCAAATCAGAGAGGACTGTAACATCTTTAAGTCATTAGATGGGAATGGGGTAATTACTCAGAGGGTGTGCTTCAAAGGTTATTGGTTTTTACAATGTTCTGTGTTTTTACACCATTCTGCAGTTGTCTGGAAAGGAGCGATGGGCCTGATTCTGCTGCTGCCACATGTGTGGGTGCAGGGTTTGTATCTGCAGGGTTTTCCTGAAGGATATCAGGGCGGGAGGTTGAAAAGGGCCAAACGCAATCTCCCCTGGGGATGGGGAAAGCTGAACCTGACTGAACGTGCAGGAGACTTTAACACATGCTCAAAGTTCGTTTCAGGAAAGGGTCCTCAGGCTGTGCTGGAGTTGTTTCTTGCCTGCTCCTTCCCTACCTGCTACCTGCATCCACACGTCCACCTTTGCTCCACCTGTGGCTTGAGAGATGTTCTGTGTTTTAGGAGGCATTTGCATTTGGCCTTGCTGCAGGGCAGTGTCACTCTGGGGCTGAATTTGTCATCGCGGAGGTATTTTGCAGGTGGCCTGGGCAATCGGGGCCTGCAAATCACAGTGAGAGCCTGCAAAAATGCTTCATGTTGGGTTAATGCTGGTGGCGTCACACTAACGCTTTGAGGTCTTGACTCAGATCAGAGTCAGGGGAGTAGTAGAAGTTAAGTGATTTAACAAGGTTTTGATGGTTCCTTGGTGGGTGACACAGGGATAGAAACCAAATCTCCTGGCTTCCAGCCCATGGCCCATCCAGAGAAGGGGTCAAAACTGCACTAGAGGCATTTGAGCTGGGTTTCAACATTAAACCTCCTCTTGCTTACGCCATCGTGGCCTTCCTGGAGCCACTGGGCCAGGTAAGCCACCTCCTCCTCCTTTGTGCCAGAGCTCAGAGCTAAGACCCTACAGAGGGGACACCAAGCCCCGCCATGCCAATTGTTGGGGAGTTGCTAAGGGACCGAGGAGGGGAACTGTGTGCCCACCAGCCGCTGCTTTTTGCACTGCAGAATCAGCAGTTTTCCTTTTCCACACCCTGTGGCTTCATCCCAGTTTAGGAACCTGTCCTTACCAGTCACAGCCCTCACTGGGGCTAGAGCTTGGCAGGGGTTCAGGAGACCCGAATTCCAGAGATAGAGATCTTCAGAAGCAGCTCATCTTACCTACCTTGGAGACATGATGTTAGGGGGAAAGGATTGTCCTCTTGAGACATCTTGTTCCCCATGAACTGTAGCAGGCACACAGTTGAATAGCTCCAACTATAAGCTAGCATCTGAGATGGCTGCAGTTGATCTCATTCTTTAAATCCTATTAAAGGCCAGGGTATCAGAAGGACAACCCATGATTCTCTTTGGTGGCATCTTATGCCTGTCCTGCTGACAGCCTCAGGTCCAGTGTGTTCAGGAGGTACTTCACATTGTTTCCCCATCCATCGCATCCCTGCACACCCTTGCTTGCTGTCAGGCTTTAGAGGTGCCAGAGCTTTAAAATAAGGCTGGATCAGAGCTTGACATTCCTCGCAGGTGTGCAAATGGTTCCCATTTGAGCCTTGTCAGAAGGAGAGCTCATGTCGACGGCAGCGGCTTGTTGAAGTGCTCCCGATGGTGCTGCCTGACGCCTCTCTGGAAAACGGCCAAAGATCTGTGCTCCCAGTAACCCTGGGGAAAGGGAGAGTAGCAGAGATAAGGCCCCTTTGGCTCATCCCCTGTCTTCTTTGTTGGCCACAAACCAGTGTGTGATATTGCTTACTCATCCAGACATGCAAAGGCAGTTTACTGCACTACTGCAAATAAGCAGTGGGCTCCTCTGGACCAAAGCTGGATTCCGTAATCAGATCCAGGTTGGATTATTCTTTTTTAATGAACTGAACCTTGCGAATGCATGAGCCTCCTGGCCTTGATCCCACAAAGGGCTTTAGGATGTGCAGAGCTGTAGGTATGTGAGCATTAGCCTTGCTGGGAGCACTTGTGTGCTTTCGGTGTTTAGCATCCTTCTAGTCTGAGGTCAGGAGACTCAGCATCTTGAAGGATTCTGCTGCAAGAACGGTGTCTGTAAGGACAGTGGTGATGAAGAGGTAGATGAAGCTTGCGGGGCATAAAGGCTACGCTGATCTTAATAATTTCTTGCAGAAAAACATCAAAAACTAATATGAAAATTTCAGGAGATGGGGACTTCACTTTCCTTTGAAGAGGTTACTCTAGTGGTCTTCACAGTTAACTCCTTGTCACTTATTTCTAGTGTGATTTTTTCCAACCCCCAACATACTCTTCTTTCCTCTTAGTTTAGTACCGACTCTTTCCTTTCAAATGTGTGGTCAGTCTTCTTGCCAGCCAGCCTGTTTACATACTGCACCGAGTTGGTCCCAGGGCTTTAAGCAGATGTATTTTTCAAGTCTTGATTAATAAATTTCGGTGACATAAATAGGTCTGGTTAGTTCCAAGAATAATTGTCTTCACTAGAGGAACATTATTTCTGATCACCAGAAAAATGATGTGATCAACTCCTTTCACATCTGTTCATTAAATGAAACAGGAAAAAAAAAATAGGGCAAAATTTGTTTGAAAAGAAACAGGAAGCATATGCTTAATATCACTTAAAAAAAAAAACAAACCCTGGCCATCATAAGGTTAACATCAAATCACAAATGCAAAACAGCCATTATTGTATTTACTCAAAAATTTTCTTTCAGTTTACTAGCTCTTGGGGTTTTTTTCCATTGAAACATGCATTTTTTTTATTCAGGGTTCAATTTATGCTGGCACATTGTCTTGATAAGCGTCTTTCATCAGATGCTATTGTAAGAAAGGCTGGCTGAATCCACATTTGTTCACATTTATTAGAAATAGTTGTCATGTGTTTGTATAGCTCCTTTGATCCAGGAAAAAACAAAAAACCTAAATATTTTGTAAGTTATGCTTAAAGGGGTCACTTCGTCAGCCCTGAACAGAAACCGTGTTGGGCTGAGGTAGATTAAAGACGCATGGCAATATCTCTATCATTTGGTCACTCCTCACCCCCTCAGAGCACCCTCAGTTCTCCATGAGCTTCAGGGCAGTTACCGGCGCCATAAAGGTGGTTTGGACTTTGGGGGCAAAAGGTAGTGAAAAGACCATCTTCCTAGATATTGCATGTTTTTCATGTACTTTCTTTTGCTTTGCAAGTAAGGCAGCAGTTGTACCTGCTGCACAAAGCATGGGGCTGCAAATATCTCTGTTAGAACTACTGTTTTGGGCACCTCAGTCCAAAGAAGACAGAGATCAACTAAGCAGAAGGGATGGAGGGAGAGCAGCTGAGGGCTTGCGGAGAAAGGTGAAGGGAATTGCTTGTTTAAATCAGGAAACATGGGTAAGTCTTCAAACCGTGTGAAAGGCTGCTGAGAAGAGGAAGGGAATAAACCTGTCCATGGGGACAGGAGTCATCATGAACTTGCACTTGGCAAGGGAGATTGGGTGAAACGTTAGGCAGTAATTTGGAACGTCAGGAATGGCGAAACGTTGGAATAGATGTCTGCAGAGACTCTGGAATTGCTATCATTGTAGGGTTTTTTTGGAGAATGGATTAGATGTATGTGTCAAGAGGGGTTTAGATCTTGTTCCTGGTTTTGGGACAGATGGACCAGAAAGTCCCAACTGGTCTTATCGTCTGTTATTCTGCTCTAGTGTCGCATGTGGCCAGATGAGCCCTGCTTATATGGATAAACCAAGTCACACTAAAACTTTGCTTAATTGCTCCTTGTAAAGTCTTTGCAAACCAAGCCAGAACACAAAGTCCCCCAAAGGGTTGCATGCGTTTGTTTTATTTTTTCGGTTCTAAAATGCTCAAAATTATCAAGGTGCTTCAGCGTATCCCCAGTGTTAAGGACTCGAATCATGTAATTGGATTCAGTAGGGTCTGTTCACAAAGCCTGTGCCTGGGGCCCCATTGTGGGGGAAAGTTTTACACGTTCTAATGATAGTAAGACAATGTATGACTAATGCACGGATTTGAAAAACTGCCCTATTATCTGATCAAAACTACAAGCTCATGAATATGATACCGCAGGTCATTTGGCTAAAAGATAACTGGAGTCTTCCAGATTTTTAAAACAATCCCATACACAGAAGCAAAAAAAGAGAGGTATGAACAGTGAAGCCAGTGGTTGCCTGTTCCCCACAGATCATGTGGAAGGTTTTATTAAAGGCATTTTTATCAGACACCAAAGGCCCAAATACAGATTATCCTGAGCTGGCAAGAGAAGGAACAGTAATAATGTAGATGATTATCCCTCAGTTCTGTGATTCATTTTTATTATTCTCTGTGTACATTTCAGGCACGATCAAAACCTCCCTGGGGATGATGGAAAGTTCCCAGTTGAGTTGAGGGGACTCTGCTGCTGCTCTCATCCTTAGGGAAGGTCTGTGTGTCGGTGGATCCTATGTGCATGTCCAAAATGCTCAGAGGGAGTTTGGAGAAGTCATCTCCCAACACCAGGGCCACTTCTAAGATTAGGTTGTAACCTAACCTGGTCCCTTTCTAACCCCTGGAAGAGAAAGACCCCCCAAGTAAGAGTATGAACCTGCTAGAGACCTGCACTGGGATGGGGTGGACCATTTTCTGGAGAGGTTTCTCTGCCCGTTCACTACAGAACAGCCTAGTTACAAACTTGGACCAGAGGTTTTACAAGGAGTTTTGTAGCCTCTGGTAAAAGGGATCATTCTCTTTAAATATCTCTAAACCATCTTGGCAGTCAAGAGTTGCATTTAAGACAATGTCTTACATGGGTAAACTGTGATTCATGTGCTGTTAGCATGCTTGGTACACATTAATGGAAATGTGCTGGTTTTCTCTTGCACTTTGGGATTTTTTTAAAAACAAAAAAACCCACCTAACACTACATTTTAACAAGGAAGAATTGATAGAAATCTAATGTCTTGAAAACAGAAAATGACCGCACTGTCTGAGAAGGGTGGTCAGAAATTCTCATGTCTTTTTGACAGGAAATCCTGGGATTTTAAGTAAACCATAAGGGGTTTATTCCCCCCAAAAAAAATCACTTGTTTTCAAGGGAGGAGAAAAGAATCAACAACAAAACACTTCTGGCAGTTGACTGGAAAATGGCAACATCATAGAAACCTAAAACGTTGATTTAAGGCTGCATTAGGAATTCCTTAGATGCAGTTGGCTCATGAATGGGCCTGTGATTCTTTTATGGGTTCCCTGACCAGGCTGTGTCCCCACGGGCCGTCTCACACAATACATCCCTGAGGTGCAGAAGGGCAGTTTGCGCAAAGGACGTTTTAATCTGGCTGGAGGATCGAGTCCGCAGAATGTGTCAGGAGTGAGATACACCCAAACTGCAAGTATGAATGGCATTTTGGCAATGTTGTTAAAATTGAAATTGAAAACCAGACCCTCCTTGCAGTTTAAGATTTAACTTAGGGCTAAATTGTGTAGTTGTGTAAAGCGACAAATGGTAACCTGGAGATGAGTACAAGCACCTACTCATACTTACCTTAGGGAAAACTGTTACGGGGGAGGTGGAAATATTGTGATCCCAGTGTTAGTGTTGCCAGATCTGTGCAACACAACATCACTCAGCAGGATAAACGAGACCTGGATCAGAAGCTGGAGTATGACTGCATTTCTATTGTATTAATCAGAGCGCGTAGTACTTAGTTTTGTCAGAAATGTGCTTTAATGATGCTTTATATTCACCGTGGGAAGGCCATTCATATTTGATGTCACATATATTACAGGAGCTTGGATAGACAGTACCTAATCTGGTATCATTTTTGCCAGCAGTAAGTTAACCACTCGAAGCTGGACAGATTTGAAACAGCAGCGTTGGCTTATCCCAGATCAACTCTTTGTGTTGTGACTGCTGTGGTTTTGATGCAATATAGCAGAAGTTGTAAAGCTATGTGTCTTGCATCGTCAGTTCAAGACAGAAATCAACCGTTCACTATGGGAATTTACAAAAGAGCTTTCTCTAGCAGGGCCTGATTTCCGAATTTTCTATTTGCAGCAGTTAGTTCTTCTGGAATGAGCGCCGCTTCCCACCGTCAGCGTCCTTAATACTGGTCAGATGGACTGTCTGCTTCCATGAAGCAATTCCCATGTGTTCAATTCTAGATTGCCTTTCCTTTTTACTCTAATTCACTGCACATGAGTTAAGATCGTTTCTAGGTACAGAACAGCTCTCCCACCCAGAAGATGTGGTAGGGATGAGGGAAGAAATGAAGTTAATTATGCCAAGCCCCGGGATGAAGTGTAGCGTTCAGTGATTGTGTGTTGGGTTGGATGTTGACCCATGTGTCTTTAACCACTGCCTCTTCTGGGTGGACTCTGATCTCCTCACAGCTTGAGACTGACTCAATGCATTTGAAACATCTATCTTGTTATTGTTCAGACAAAGAAAGACAAGAGCCTTCTCTATTTCTGTGCATGAATCTGGAGGGAGGTATTGTTCCTTTTGTCTGATATTATGCAAGACACAGCCTTCTTATTCCAAGGTCAAGGTCTCAGATACTGCAGCTAAATATTTATAGGACTGCATAACTTCTTACCCCATAGGAAAAAGAATGGTTATCTTCAGTGCCTCCAAACCCCCTTTTATGGAAGATTTTAAAAGTAACACGGAGAATCTTCAGTTATTAGTGTCATGTCTTGTTTTCAGGGAAAATTGTATATTTTCTCCTTGCTCCACAGCCTTCTTTCTAAATCCAGAAGCCACCTCGCATAGTCCTTGTGGCCAGTTGTGCTGCTCTGTGACAACTGCTGGATTGTGGATCATCAATATTGCATGCAATGGAATTATTTTATGAAATGAAGATTAGAATTTGAAACTTCCAAACCAATTGTAAATTGACCTTTTTGACCCTCAGTGTCATGGGAATCGTGATGGATTCCAACCCGCCCATTCAAATCAAAGTACTAACTCAAGCTACAATCAATAAGCAATCACGCTGCTATTGAGGCAAATGCAGAGACAGGGAAATTACACTGTGTATGGTTTTGGTATTGTGATATGATCCAAAATGTCTTAAAGCCATGGAAAGAAACGAAGCTGCTTGGTCTCCTGTGCTCAAGGTTATCAGATGTGTAGTGAGATCCTGGGAAATTCCTTATGGCTCGTGAAAGGGGTGAAAGACATGGTTTGTGGCCTCTCCTGGATCTTGCATTCAGTCCATGGTAAGTTTCATCTCTGAGACATGACACATTTTGAAACCTTTGGTGGCAAGAAGGTGCCTAAGAATATAAAAACAGTGTCATCTCAGGTCAGCACAAAAATACACGTGTCTCTCATACTGGCCAACAGCATATGCTTAACAAAAATAAATGCTATAAACTTGATATATCAAGAGTGATCCTTCCTTTGGCCATATTCTACCAGCAGCTGGAAGCTGAGGGACATCCTGAACCAGAGCTGTTTCCAAACCATCACACTTACCAGCCCCCAGGGATCTCCCAGCCTCACACGTGCAAATACTAATGACAATTGTGATAGTCATTGCTGTTGTTACTACCACCAGAGTAAAGGGTTCTCCTGTTTAATTCCTACTCCTATGTTTTCTTCTAGCACCACCACGTTGCCTTCCTATATTAGGATAACCAATGGCTACATCACAGTCAAACCCCCCATCTGGATCTCAAACCGGCTGGACCAGAGGCCGCGTCTGGATCGCCCATCCCAGCCCCAGCCCACGAGCTCAGCACCAGCCCGCCGTCTGTGGCCACCACTGACCTCCCTCTGCCTGGCCACGGCTGCTTTTCTCCTCAATCTACTGCAGCCATCCTGACCACATTAGTATTACGTGCAATCCCTTTGGAAATAGAAAAGAGAGATAATTTATGAACGAATCGGAGGTTATGACAACAACAGTCACAAACTGGACCTTCTCGGTGAATCAGTAGTGCCTTCTAGCTGATTTTGTCTCTTTGCCCAGATGCATTTTGAAACTCTAAAGCTTTATTGTAACACTGACTTACATCTTCTTTTTGTAGAAGGATCTTTATTTCCCATAGTGCTATGGGGTTTTGTAAAATATACATGTTCATGTAAAGAAAAAAAAAGAAAAAGAAAAAATGTATTTATTCGACTGGTAAACTTATTTTTTCTTGTTGTATATGTTAATAACATCCCTATTAATCAGTAGCGATGGTGAAACAGATAAATTAATATTTTCTATATTTGTTTTCTGACTGACAACTCTGCAAATGCCTGAACTGACACCAAATGAATGCCTTGTTTCTTTAACCTTTACTTTTTACAGAAGCTGTACAATGAGTACATATCTGCTGAACTTCTTTATTTTACTTTTTAAATCTCATTAGCATAGCTTACACTGAATAAAGCAGATCCTGCTCTCTGTGGCCTGTGCCCATCAGAAAAGTAGGTACATTCTTAAGTTAGCTGCTACAACTTAAAATCCCACTTGTTTTTAAGACTTATTAAGTCATTAGTCAAGATAACCTTTCTAAATTCCCCTGTTCTCCTTAACTATTCAACGTCTCTGGAAATGACGAGTTTCCCTCTTTGCCCTGGGATTAATTCATTAGCTAACACAGATTGCAATTACCTTTTTCTTAATAAAAAATTACTTTTAAATTCTGGATTAATCCCACTGGAATTATTTTCTTCTCTCCCTCATCTTGTATAAACACAACCCTTCAACCTTTCCCAGCATAGAAAAGAACAGAACTTAGTCTGTCTATAGGGTATAGATACTACAGATATGTAATATGCATATATATGTAGTATCCTGCTAATCTATAGACCTTCTTTGTACCGGTTGTATTACTGCAGATGGACAACCTGGAGAGCACAAAAAGCCATCATCCAATTCCTCTTAATCTTGCTATCATGATGCTTAGAGCCAGTATCTCTGTCCTGAATTATGACTTGTCCAAAATCCGTTCAAGACCACAGGAACCAAATGAACCCGCGACATGGAGACGTACAGAACATTCCTCCATTTGTAGACTATGGTGCTTCTGTTGACTTAGATGGAAAAGTTATGACACATTGTACCCACTGAAAAATTGGCTCCCTCTCCAAGCAGCTACTTCTCATTGATGCGATGTACAACATCTATGTGGAAAAGAATGTCATGTTTAATAAGGCATGCTGACTTTTTCACCCAACAAAACATAATGAAAAAAAATCACTTTGGCTACAAAAGTTTCAACCAGTAAATTGATTTTAGTTGAAATAGTGATTTTACTTCTACATCACCTACAAACCAAAAATCCGAAATAGCTGATGGGAACATCTTAGTTAAGAAGGAGAGTCAAAAAACCCCAGAATAATACAATATAAACTTTGGAAAAAATATCAGATTATTATGATTAATAATAATAATAATGATAATAGTCTGACTGGAAACAGTCATGTCACCTTCTCACCAGCTCTGCAGCGTGGAGATGAGTCCATGTTGTCTTCAAGTCTCCACAGTGAGAGACGCTTTAGGATTCACTGTTTGTCATCAGACCAGTTAATCCAGGAAAGGAGATCAGAAAATAATTAGACTAAAAAAATGCACATGATTTTATTTGAAACCATGATGAAGTACTGAGCTTTTCCGTCATGCATCCCAACCCATTCCCTTGCAAAGGCCAAGGAGAACACAGGTAACTTCTCTTTATCTCACTGCACACAGTGACCTCCAGCCTTCATTTTTGACCAAAGGCTGTGTAGGTTTGTGGTCAGTTTAAGTGGGTACAGCAGACAGTGCTATACGCTACCCTTATTCTTTTTCAACACCACTTGAATGGAAAACTTTGAGCTTTGCTCCAAATATGCGCTTGGAGCACACCCTGTGCATACTTTTTTATTGTGTATTTTGGGTAACAGAGAATGAGAGATGTTAGTGTTGGACAGAAGCCATTCACCTTGCATAATATTTATTGCACAGGGCTAGATATTGGAAACATATTTTGAGAACTTTCATTTCAAATTTATTTGAGCAATTACCCTAGAAATGCCTTCATTTGGATATAATGGCTTAACAGACCTTCAAATTCAACCTTAATGTGTTTGATTGGTTCTCTTGCTGTATTCAAGACAGAGATCAGAGCTGAATTATAATGTCTTATGTACAAAAAATGGAACTGGAAATAAAGTAGGCAAATCTTAAGGGTGATGATAAGTTACATAGTAAAAGTGAATGGCCAACAAACCAAAACCCATTGGATTTTATATGTTGTAATGTGATCAAATCCAGAAATGATTCTGTGGTACCATCCCAGAAATAATTCCAGGTGTTGGAAAACTTAGAGTATAATAGACAAGACCACATAAGGATAAGGGAGAGAGAAAAGAGAGGAAAACAGAAACAACTCATCCAAGACTTGGAAAAAACACCAGCAGGACCAAGACTAGAAGTTTCTACAGTTTCCCAACCTGTGGCTTTCTCCATAAACCTCTGGGGTTATTTTGAATATTAGGGTAACAGGGGTATCTCCACCCTCCCACTGTCATTACACCGCTCAGAATAGTCACTCCATTTGTCACTGATAAGGTTTTTTTTCTGAGTCACTCCTCCACAGGACAATAGTATTTAGTATTCATTATGGTATGTTGGGATATCACAACACGTAAATAGCTTAGATATCAAAGTATGTTTTAACATATTTGCATTTCCTGGCATTTTGTCCATAACTCTTAGGAAGTGAATGAATGTCCCTGTAACTCACCCAATTTCCCGTGCGCTGGTGCCCACGTTGCCGTGCTGCAGTGCAGGTGTCAAAGGCGTCTCCTGATTTCAGGGCCAACGCAGCTCCTGCCTCCTCAAAGCATCTTGTTCGGTCATCTGAGCTTCCTCTGGTTAGTGAAGAAGACATGACCTACAATAAATACAAGATTAAGAAACTTCCCATAGATCCTGGCTCAGGAACCCCACATGAGTGTCTTCAACACAGTTCTCTAACCAAACATTTCTTTTATTCTGTTGTCTTACCCTAAGGTACGACTCAGGGTAACCTATTTCCATGCATGGCATGTAAGCATAGCAATACTAGAAAATGAGACCCTCACTGTGATTGATAACATGGATTATTTATTAATCAGCTACGGCTGCCCAGTATTAATTAAAATACACCAATAGTGGTTAGCACAGATTTATGCACATCCATTGCAATAGACCATGATTATATTCACCATGAGTTTAAAAAGTCACAAGATTCCAGGAGCAGGAGCTTTAACAAAATATTCATGCCCACTATAAATAATAGCAAACACTAGCAATAGTATTTACCTCTGAGAATCACAAGAGTCATGCAATGTCAGCAATCAAGGACATGATTTTGGATGAGTCCAAGGCTGGACATTTGTAAGATTCATGTTTCCAGTGCAGCTACAACTGACACCAGCACAATTCACATTATATATAACTTTAACATTATAAACAAATATTCATTATCTGCCAATCTCTTTTCCCGGTGGAATAAATATCCCATACCACCAGCAACAGACTTAATGTCCACTCTTTCATTGTTTTAATGCTTTTCTCACCTATGTTTAACTATGGATGCTATATCAACATGCATTTCCTCTCGGAGAACCAGTTAACAAGCTGGGACAGAAGGTATTTTATAGTTTATGACTGTTGTAGTTTTTCTGCAATCCCTCGGGCTGTTGAATAATGCAATACCTCTATTGGCAATAAATGATGAACATGATTTATGATAACTATGCTTTATACAGGTGTCAAAATCTGCTTTGTTGAACTTCCCTTCCCATTCTTCCAAGCTCCACTGTAATTTAGGAACACCCAAGGTACAGAGTTGTATATTTATCCACGTTCTTCAATATACAATTGTGGAGAGGAAGAGAGATGGAAAGAGGGTGAACTTAATCTATGTTTAGTGCATTGATTAGTCGAATGATATGACCCAGTCATTACCATATACCACTGTTAGGGAGGAATTTCCCATCATATATTTATGTTAGAGAAACCAAAGTGCCAGAGTTATTATCTCAGCATAAATGTTATCATTCCAAACTTTGCTTAGTACCATATTTCTATATTATATCCAAAAAAGCGTATGGGCTTGTCGTATCTTTGAAGTGATCAGTGTTCCATGGAGTGTGCTGGAGTTCAGCTTCAATTTAAGCTTGTTTCAGCTTAATTGAAGCAGAAAGATAATTGCTTCATGTTGAGATCATAGGGTGCACGTGTGTGTGCGCACATGCATGAGTGTATATGTGCACATATGTGTGTCTTTTGTCCAACACAAATTCAACCTTCCCTATGACAAGCTTTTCAGGAGGCACCTTCCTCTAGCTAAAGGCAGAAAGGTCTTTCCAATAAGTAGTCAATACTTCTACAGGAATAATTAACCATCCTCACAGCGAATTTTAACTTGCATGTTTGTCAGTTTTCAATTCAAATGTATTTCAAATATTTTTTCCTGTTCCGCCTCCTGCTTTCGTGAACCGTTTTGAAGAGTGTAATAAAAAGATGCTTTCTAATATTATTTTGTCAAAATATTTTTGTAGCATAATATATTAATAAAATGTTATTATAAATCCATAGCACAAGAATCTCATGTGGCCAGCTTCTTTCCTTTGCACTAAAAGCTAGGGAATCGTTGAAGAACAGGAACATAGAGCTTACATGTGCTGCTTATAAGTACTTACATTTCCTTTTGCCCAAGACATGGGATGGAGGAAATCATTAAATTCCTCATTTAAAAAATGGTTTTGTCAAGTCCATCCCTGTGGAGATTCGGAAAATCGCTCTACGTATCTTTTTGTTGGTGAGAAATTGCTGCCCCAGGGTCCAACAAGTCGGTCTGGAGCAGCCTCAGCCTCCGATCCACATCGCTCGGGGGAAGACACCAGGTTAACCTCATGGCACGTTCCGAGTGGGGCTTGGGGAGAGCGAAAGGCTCCGAACGGCAGATACGAGACCTAGGAGCTGAATTTGTCTCTATCATATCAAATATTCAGTAGGAAAGCACACCAAAAAACCCACAAAGGCCTTTTTGGGCATGTGGAGGGGTGGGACAATGCAGGATCAGGGATCTTAAAGGACTTTGAGCTGGATTTTGGGAGAAAGCTCTGGTACATGGATGAGGCTGAGGGAGAGGTTTGGGGTGTTCCGTTTGTACGTCTTCTCATTTGCACGTTGCCCGGGTCGTGCGGGGTGAATCCCGCAGCCTTGGGGTCAGACACATGGGACCACAGCTGGGAGATGGAGCAGGACAAGTGTGGGGACAGCCAGAAGTTGCGCCACAGGGCCAAGGACAGTGACATGGCCAGCCTGGCAGGGCTTAACACCAGTAGCCCACACCGTGGCACAAGCTGCTTCACCTCCCCTTCCCGGGCAGCAAGGAACAGGCCAAAAAACACCCTGACAGCCTCTGCAAGGTGATACTACGTTCTGTGGTGTCACTAGACCTTTGTCAGCCTGAGTGAGAGCAGGACTCCATTCCTTCTACTACTACGTCAATTCGCCTGGATACTCATGGTTGTAAAACAACATTGCAAGCCATGGAGCTACACCAGTGACATTAGTTACTGTCACTGCCCTCAGTCCTCAAGCACTGCCCCTGGGAAGCACAAAGTCAGCTCTCACCCGGGGCAAGGGGCAGCAGAGCCAAGAATCCCTGTGTTCAAACCAGTTGGAAAAGCCCAGATGAAGCATCTGTGTTCACTCCTGGCAGTAGTGGGAAGTGCTTTCTCCAGTGCAAACAGCTGGTGTCTTTTGAACCGCTGTTGTTGCTGCTGGCAAGTAAAATAACCCTGGAACTATGTCTCTGTTGGGGATGGAGCAGAAGCTACCTCTCCGCACCAAGATACAGAGGCACAGAGATTTACTTGTTTTTCTTGGCATATTCCTCTCTCTTGCATCCAAATCCTGCCTTGCAGCTGACACTGCAGACTTCTTGCTGATCGCAGCATCATTGTTTGCTTCTTATTATGTGCTAAATCATTTACTCTTTAACATACGATTTTGAGAGGACTCTACCAGCGAAGCTGTTTTAGAGATATCCACTGCAGAAATGCAGTGTGATGTACAAACACTTGAGCTGGTTTGAACCGAGCTAACCGTGGCACAGGAAAGAACTGCTGTTGCAACATAGAGGGGAACCTCTCTGAAAACAGAGTTAAAAAAGAGCCTATCTATTTAAATACCAACCAGACAGTCAAAGCTGCTTATGATCACTATGTTCAGACTCGCAGACAGTTTGGAAAGCCCATGTGGTGCAGCCATGGCCTTAATCCTACCCCACGCTCCCTGCCTTGACCAGTCCTGCATTGCCAGGTGTCCCTGGCCAGCCCCAGTCTGCCAAGCCCTTTTGCTCTAAAGGGTCCTGTTCAGCCACAGGTCTGAACGTGATGCAAACCTCCAGCCTGTAGAGCCAGACACTGGCTCTGTGGTGCCGTTTGCTTAAGCTTCTCCTTCCCTTGACCTCTCTCTGTGCTCCTAGACTGTAACTGCAGCTTCTTACTCTAACCTGAGATTTCCATTTATAGGTTTGCACTGGAAGGAGGGGAAGCTGCCATAAGAAACGTTCAGGACAGAAGGTTGGGTTTCTTGTGAAACAGCTTAGCATCTTCATTGCCGTCCCCAGCAGCCTATGTCCTTTTGAGACCTGTGCTTTCCACATCCCCAAGTGCCACCCACAAGTCCTTCCCATGCTGAGCAGGTAGGAAGGAGTATTTAGCTAAATGAAGCCTCTGTGTGCTCTCCATGCTTCACTCTGACCAGTGTTTTCTGTTTGCTTCAGCTTGTGACCTTCTAGCGTTGCGCTGGGAGTGCAGACCCCTGGCTGTACTTGTGATGCATTAACACCTTTCCTCAGTCAATTGCAAACTGTAGATTTAAGCCAGGGATCCCAAGGGCCTGCAGACCACAAGCAGATGTCCCTGAGTGGAGGTTTACACCGCTGTCCTGCACCCATCTTTTGGATGGCTTGTGCAGAGCAGCTCAGTGCAGAAGTACCCAGCTGCAGTCTGCTGCCATATTTGATTGTTGATTCCTTCCTTCATTATTTTTTCTTTTTAAATTTTAAACAGTTTGGCCTTCAGTTAAAATGCAGAACACTGCTGGTCTTCTCTTCCCGATGAGCATTTAAATGGGGGAGAAATAATCAGGAGAACTTTTGGCTTTGGGGTGAGGGGTGATTGCCCAGCAGACAACTCAAGCATTAAATGCCTGTGTCTGCCTCTTTTGGCAAATTTTAATTTATATTTTTTTACAAGCGAGTTGTACTGTGAGCAATGAAACTAATGAAGGCTTTTGGGGTTTTTTAACATATCTCCCCGCTTCGCTCCACTGCAGATTTTCCAGTATTTATAAACAATTGAACTTATTACCTCTCCCTGAGCAGAGGTACTAATAGAGCTTCTCTGTTATCTATTGCCTGCTACCTATTCTCATGAAACTCCTAGAAATTATTACATTTGAGACCTCCAACCCCATGCGAGCAGTTTCAAACATCGCTAACCAAGGGGCAATTCCGGCGCACTGTGATCACATAACCATCAGCGTTTTACAAATGAGGCAACAGTATGACTTACGGGCAAATGCACTTGAGGCAGCACATCTGAAGGAAAACACATAATTGCTTGTGCACTTAATCACCTCTGAATCAGGGCAAAGCTGTTCCTACTGCACCTGATTTGTGGGCCTGAACAAGCTGGGGGAAAGCTGGAGTTTAGCTCAACGTTACAGCAGTCTGTGCTTTTAGCTCCAGACTCATCCCAAAGTTGTGCCCATATAACACAGGTGGAGTCAGAGGAACTACAACAATCAAAGACAAGAATAACCAGGCACCCACAAGTCTGCTGCCAGTAATGGAAACAACAGTAATGGAAAAAATAGTATGTGTTTAGATTGTTAAATAGCTGGATGGTGGGAATATGATTACTTAATTTCACTGGGGTCTTAAAGTAGAAAACACCGAAGGTTTATTGAGCATTGCAAAATCTGTATTAGTTTTTTGAACATATAGTTTGTCCCACTACAAAGAAGAGCTTTTTAATATCTTCCTGTACATTTAGTGAGTTTCGGGTATTGGGTTTCATAGAATCATTGAATCATAGAATCATTTTGGTTGGAAAAGACCCTCAAGTCCAACCATTAACCTAACTTTGGCACTAAACCATGTCTCTAAGAACATCATCTATGCGTCTTTTAAACACCTCCAGGGATGGTGACTCAACCACCCCCCTGGGCAGCCTGTTCCAGTGCTTGACAACCCTTTCTGTGAAGAAATTGTTCCTAATATCCAATCTAAACCTCCCTGGCGCAACTTGTCATATTGCTTGTTACCTGGGAGAAGAGACCAAGATGCCTGGCAGCCCCATCTGCTACCCCGACACCAGCCCATGCCACCTCTTGCACGTACTCTTCATGTCAGCACAAGAATGTCTCAAGAGCACTGCTGTGCGGGGTTCAAGGGCCAGGACTTCAGGATGACGGGACAAACACCAAAGCCAGGGTCCTGGCATTGCCACCATACATCTGCAGCTGTAAAAAAATGAGTCAGGACTAAAAATCCCAACGGGTACATCTCTGAGTTATCAGGTGCCTATGCAACTGCCTGTATACCTAACAAACCATTCTGCCCTCTCCATAGGTTTAACAGCTGGTGAAATACACTACATGTGCAGCTTTGGTGAGAGTTTGAACCAACATCCAGTCAAAATCATTCCATTAATGCATTTGCATTAAGTCCTGAACACCTGATTCATTTGGTCGCAATCCTGCCATCTCAAGCACCTTGCTCCACGGCATACCAGCCCTTGTCCAAAGCACTGCACTCCCCTCCATTTTCCACGTTTAACAAGTATACGGTTAAAACGGCAGAACAAATTACACAGAGCCAAACCTCCATCGAGCAGATTTTCAGAGGAATGATAACAATAATAACTGCGACAGTGAGTTCATGCTAACAGCCCTCATTCACACCTGGGGCTCCCTGCCTTCTTGGAATGAAATGCAGCTTGAACAAAGGGACCAAGATAATGTGAGAAAACATCAACAACAGGCAGATAGAAGCAAAGCAAATGAAAGACAGATGTAGGAAGGAGAGTGGGAGGTTTTTGCTTTGATTTGCACAGGTCCTGTATCTTTACTGTCCTAAGAAATATCAGTTTGTTGTCCTAATGATATCAGTTCTCCAGCCCTCTTGCGTGACTTATGATGCACCTTTCATTTCTTCATACAAGAGCCATTGGTTTTAATTATAAGGTGATGGATACACAGCCCCAACTATAATAGCTCTATGTGGCTGAATTACGTGAACAGCAGTGCAGTAGGGCTCTTTTTCTTTCCAGAGATCTCTGCAGCTGTTTGTCTTGGCAAGGGCAGGTTTGTCCCCAGCTTCATCCTGTGTGAAGTCCTTTCCACCCACTCAAGTTAGCTGGAGCATTCACCTCATTTTTTAATGGGAGCATTATTATTTTCTATTTTGAACTGGCAAAAATAACTCTCAGAAGGGGAAGAGACAGAAACTCACACCTACCCATCTTTCTGGAACAAATTGTCTTCATCCAAACTGTATGAAGCAAGAACTTTGAGGAAATTGCCAAGAATTGTTTTTCTCTCAGCAACAGTCTAGACCAAAAGTGGACACAGAGTCTGTGATATCATCTCCCAGCCAGAAGGATCCTTTTGAAGACACATTAGTTCAGATAACGTGTGCACTGCGGACACAATGGTGGTGGTTGTGTGGTTGTACGATGGACAATGGTGGTTGTGTTCTCTGGCTATGCATGGGCCAAGCGTGGCCCTGAGGGCAGGATCCAACCCACACAATGACTTCATCCTGCTGCTGCCTTTTCCTCCAAGGAAAATGCAAGCAGTTCATGAAAAGCCAAACATTTTTTCTTGACCCAGTTTGTGTTGATGTGCATTGAGTCCGACCTGCCACTACCGAGTCCATGAGGGAGGGCAGATGGACACATGTCTCTTTGCAAAGCCTGAGACTAGAGGTAAGGCTTGGCTCCCCATCTCTGCGGGTTTAATGATGACACACCAACACCTGTGTCTTTCCCTGTCATTGTAAAAAGACACGTGAAGTGAGATAATGATGCATGTGGGGAGAGTAAAATTCTGAGCCCTGGTTGGTTTCTCTTCATAATACTTAACTTTCCCTGAAACCACAATCTTCCTGGGCCGTGTTTATCCAAAAGCATTAACACTAAGAGAAGAGGGAAAGAAGGCTAAAGTATTGGTGTTAATCGAAGACTCAGACATGAAGACAAAGGTGTATACCAGGTTTGGGGTCCCTGTAGCCTGCTGCCACCAACAGGCCCTGCTTGAAAGGGAAGCACCTATCTCAGCATGTGGTCAAGAGGAATAACAAAACTCTAGTCATTCAGAAGCAGGGAAAAGGAGAAAAACACTCATAAATGTGCTGACTTATGTTTCTCTTAAGCTTTCAACGTAATTTTTGTCTCCTGCCCAGAGATCAGTCACAGAAGCAAATGATACCATATCTGGGAAACAAGCTGGATGGATGGAAATGATCTTTGGGGAGAAGGAGAGGAGGAAGGCAGATGTGCTTCTCTGTGTGCCTTTCTCACCTTCCTCTTTCTCTGAGCATACAAATGAAAGAGTTGGGAAAAACTCAAGCATTTGGGTCCAACCTAAAGCCAGCGGGGTCTTTCCATTGTTGTCTGGTGGGTTCAGGGAGCTGCAAGAAGTTTGATTTCTCCCAGAGGCCCCAGTGAAATTATTTTCAACACATTTTTCCAGACTCAATATGAACAAGAAAAAAAACTAAGGGCCTAATGAAAGTATGCTCATAAATGCCACTCTTTGGGAAAGGCTAGAGCTGGCTATGGTTTTCAAAATAAAACTTCGGTTCCTCCAAGGACTTCTGAAGCACTGAGCTAGACTTAACAACACCCAGAGGTGTCAGGTAAAGAACAACCTCAACCCCAGGCTTAATAAGGTGGGAAACTGAGGTGGACAGTGGATTTTATGACATGCCTGAAATCACAAGGGACAGCTATGGGAGCAGGATTCAAAAGGCAGCCCTTCCTCTGTGGTACACTGTTCTCAGAAGCATGGCTCATTTATTTCAATTAATAGAGCTTTATAAGGGCTCCCCTGCCTTCCTTTTTTTGGCAAGAATTACTGCAAAGACACTGAATTAAAAGCACCGAATGACATCATTTTCATTTAGTGTTTAAAGAAGCTGTTTCTGTAAAAGCAAGATATGTGAAATTTTCCCTCCCCAAAAAGTAAATTTAGGAATAAGATAGAGTATTACAGCAAAAACTAAATGTCATAAAACTATTTTCTTAGACAAAGCTGACCTGACAGTTCAGCTCTGGAGCGGTCTTTCTGTGTAACATCAACCAAGTGGGTCAACCGGGGAATGGTTCCTGGCACAACATCCATTCAGGCACTGCAGGATTATGGGTTTCTCCAGCTATATGAGAAGAAATTCTTTAAAAAGCATAAAGCCAATCTATGCAGTCCACTGCCTCCTCACTTACTGTCTTTCCATAGACATTTCAAGTTTGTCTCCAACTTCAAAAATCAGTAAAAAATTATACAAAGCCAAAACCAAACCAAACCAAACCTCAGCAAAACAATGGGTGACTCGCATTCAATGTTTGTGCAGCTCCACTGTTTGCTGTGACCATGTGAAATATCTCCGATGTGATGGGGATATGTTATGGCAGAACTTGCCGGGCAAGCTAGTAATTAGACAAGGTGCAAAACAAGCTACAATCTCCACCTAAAACACTTCCACTGCAGGATCCAGAGCTTAACCATGTCAAAACTTGTCATTTCCTAGAATTATAACCCACCATCATGGTCTGCATAACATATTTTTGTCAGAATTGCAGGACTGAGTGATGCTGAGACGTTCAGTGAGTATACCTAACCCTGCCTGCCAATTTTATTAAATACATTTGTATATCAAGCAAACTCAAAATGATCCACTGTGAGACAGAAGCACATGCTTTTTAGCTTTGGCTTGGAATGACTTCTTGCTAGAAATAGCTTTTATACTATGAGTTCAGAATGACCAAAAGACAAAGTGATTTGGCTTTGTACAAAATAAATAACCTTATGTGAAAAAAAAATAAATTAAAAAAAAAAAAGTGTCAAAATAATGATACATCCGTCATTGATAAACAACAGAAATGTTTAAATGTCAATGAATGGAAAAATCAACATTTCCAGTCTAGATTAAAATGTTGCGTACACCGTTGATATTATAGTTTCATTGTTGACTTGCACCTCCCCTCTCTCCTAGCAGCATCATTGCCCAGTTAATCCTAGTTTTGAGACCAGGAATTGGACTTTGCCTAGCCTTTGTATGGACACTATAACTAGGGCCTTTTAAGTACTCCTTTCTTCTGAGCTTATAAAGCCTGTTATTAAGAATACTCTAATGGATGGGGTCTAGCCAAACCAAACTTTTTGTAATCCTCCCATACTTCTGACTGCTGAAGACCTCAACTCAGTTCTCTTAGTAAATGTTGCCTTGAATGCAATTGCTGCGTGGAGCAAAATGTCACTGCAATGTGATAATTTGATGATGATGATGCTGAAGTACTGGGCTGCACAAAGTAGTAATCTTTGGTTGAACCATAATCATAGGACAGGCAAACATTGGTTAATCATGGAAACTTCATATTCAGTGTGGTCTTCTGTGCAGTTCTAAAATATTATGAGAAATGGCCATAAGCAGGCAGACAGGAATGTATTTATATATTATTCACATTTTGTGGCACACACACCACATGCCAGAGCTCACGGCTTGTGGTTTGTTTTGAAAAGGAGGGTTCATGAGTAAGACCCAGTGTTTGAAGATGGAGATGTCTGCAGCCCTCTGTTCTCTTTATTAGAAGAAATGAGGCACTATCTCCAGCTTCATTTCAACAAATTGTACTGTCTTTTACCCATACCTACTTCTACAACAGCAGTCTGAAGTCATGCTTAGGGCATCACACCGGATGAAGTTACAACGTGCTTCTAGCATGTGCTACAGGTACCAAAAAGACTTGTACAAAGGCCTCTCATCAGGACATGAAGCCTGGTGTGGCACCAGTGGGCACTGAGCTGTGATGGGCATCTACAAGCTCTAGGAGATCTCTACAGAGGTCTTGTTTTACTCTGAGGTCTCTCTGCGTTGGGACTGAGCTTTCTGGGGAGCCATGTGAAGAGCTAATGGGTGGCCACGCTGTCCTGATGTCCTCATTAGGGTTGCTCAGCCCACGCCATGGCTGGCAGCAGCAAGGCAAGAGCCCCGGGCCAGCAGCAGTGGGGAAACAGCAGAAACCTCACCCTAAATTCCCTGGAAGTGCAGGTGCAGAGGTTTGAGGGTTGTGTGCTGGTGTTGGAACAATGTTCTGAAATCTGTGGAATGGTCAAACGTGCCCGTTCTTCCCACTTCAAAAGAGGCATCTGAGCGGTGGGGGAAAGCCCACATCTGGTCTGTCTCTGCTGGCCACAGGGCAGCACAGGCAGGCAACATCCACCATGTACCAGCTTTCAGACAGAGACATATTGTGGAGCTTACACCCATCTACAGGTTTTCCCTGAAGCTCCATCTCAGCCAGCCATGTGTCCTCGTGCTTCTCCACCATGCTGGGACACAGATGCACAAAGTCAGCACTGAAAAGGCAGCTGGTTGTTGAACAGCTCTTTCAGCTGCAATATAACTGCTTTAAAACCTCAAAATAAATCTATTTCTGAGCTAGAAACATACAGATTGTTTCATAAAACAAGGGTGGGATGTTAGCAAGCCGTGTAGCAGGTAGTGGACGCAGTGGAAGAACAGAGTACACCAAACATCCTGTCGGCCTCATCTTCTACTCAGCTTTCACTCCTTAGGGCTCCAATCCTGCAATTTTTCTCAGCAATAAGCTCATCCATGCCAACAGAGTCTGATGTTTCATCTGCTGGTAGCCACATTGGAATGTGCTTGCTTTGGGAATGATTGTGTGCTTTGCTGGTGGGCTTAAAGGACCGATAAAAGCTATTGCCTGGCTCTGTGGAATAGTTTCTGTCCAGGTGAATGAACACATTAGTCAAAGATTCCTTTAAAAAGCTGGGTCTTTTGCAAAAACAATGTGATTTAGACATTTTGTGGGGTAGGTGGAGTTGAGGCACAACCAGACACAGCTCTGCTACCTGCTGCTCCAGCGAAAACTTCATGATACCTGTGGAGACAGGCTGAGACAGTGCGAAAGTCATATAGAATGGGCTTTGAGGTCTGGAGGTCTTACAAAATGCAGAGGACACCTGTCTTGTTCAGACAGTTGTGAGGCAGCAGGTCACACAGATGCTCTGTGACACTGCGGTTGCACCTGGAATTCTGACAAAAATGATGGAAAGGTTTTGCTGCAAACCCTGATTATTGTCTTACTATATGTGCAAGGAGGGAAGGGATTCTGTTAAAAACAAACAAACTAATAGATTCCTGCCTGGATCTACCTGAATACTGATAACTACCTGAAGGGCAGTTCTAGCCAGGTGAGGATTGGTCTCTTCTCCCAGGCAGTCAGCAATAGGACAAGGGGGCGTGGGCTTCAACTCTGCCAGGGGAAATTTAGGCTGGAGATTAGAAAGCAATTCTTTGCAGAGAGAGTGGTCAGGCATTGGAATGGCTGCCCAGGGAGGTGGTGGACTCGCCATCCCTGGAGGTTTTTAGACTGAGATTGGACATAGCACTTAGTGCCATGATCTAGGCAATGGACTGGAGTTGGATCAAGGGTTGGACATGATGATCTCTGAGGTCTTTTCCAACCCAGTCGATTCTGTGTGATTCTGTGATCAACATCACCAGCCTGCCAGACCCCAAGCTTTTCTGTTTCACTGCCGTGGGATTCCTTCCCTTTCCATCAGTGATGACTGAAAGTTTCATCTTGCAAACAGCTCTCCAACTTAAATGGCTGCTGTTGAATTAACTCATTGATGCTGGCAGCTATAACGCGGTAATGGAAGAGAGGTAGGAGCAAAAAAAGGAGGTGCTATATCTAAAAACAAACGAAAAGTCTCTTGACTGCCAAAACCACAGTCAGTGGAGGGATGTGGTGGTGGTTCCAGCCTGTGGCAATGAAAAGCAATGATTGTTTAGCTGTTTTGGGGGAAGGGAAACACACTCCAGCAACATTATTACCCAATTAGTCCTAACGATTCTGCTGTGGAGAAGGAGCACTCTTGTGAATGTGTGAAACAGGATGGGCTCCTGACATGATGGACAACAAACACAGAAGAGTGTGGTAGAGGTGAGGACCACCAGTCCTGCTGGGTCCATCCTGCTGAGCTGAAGGGGCTGGAGGTATCTCAGGCACATGAGATTAGGTGTACAGTACCAGTATGTATTGAATACTTAAAGCATAATATCTTTATGTTAGGAAACACTTTAGTGACTGAAAGAGCTTGAGAGAAGACTCTGATGTGAGTCATCTCAGGCCCTGCTGAAATCCTCGTGCTGGCACTGATCAGCTCTCAGATTTTTAAGGGCAGATTCATGAGCTAGGCATCCAGTGCTCAGTTATGAGATGGGCAAGTGAAGAAAACCTCATACAACCAGCACAGCCTTCAGGAACGGCACAGTGTCAAAAACACACTGGGAAATATTTTCACATCACTGAAAACTTTTGCTTGGAAGCCTTACACTGGGTCCAAAATTGCTGTCAGGTACTGCAAGTCCAAAATAAATGTAATTAGTCCTCAGCTAAAACACCCTACCTCTGTATGAAGGGTTACACTGTACAGCTCTGTGCCACAGACTAATTATCCTCACATAAACGCATTCTGGCATCAGAGATTTGCATAGGTGGATGGCTTGGAGACTTCATTCTAAGTCCAGAGCTAAAGATTGTGAGAAGAGTTATCCCAAACGCACATTGTCCTTTGCAAAATGAATAGAAAATTGGTGATTTTCCCTCCCAAAACCACAGTGTTCCTCAAGCCTAATTCCAGGGGGCAGCCTAAGTGCTGTTCTTTAAGCACATGTTGCTCAAAGGCAGGTCAAGAGCTGCTGCTGTGCAGGGCTGACAGGTAATTAGGATCCTTGAGGCACAAGGTGGGCAGTGGGAGCTGATGGGGACAGCAGAGCACGTGGATCCCAGCCCAGGTAGTAGGGTTGGATCCCCAGTGCGTTTCCTTGCAGGCACACTTTACCCTCTGCATCTCCTTTTTCACTTGTGCTATAATAGTGCAAACTGCAGCAGCACTCAGACAGCAGACTTCGATCTAGCACTTGGGCTGGAGCAGGTCAGACCCAGACATGATCCGTACCATGGCTTGTGACACATTATTTATCTTTCCGGCTATCAATAAGTGGTATGATATTACTTTTGCCTATAAATTATGTGATTTTTGCAAGGACGGGACTTGGCTTTACATTACAGCAAAAGCAACAAAACAATCACTCCAAAATTATTCCTGATAAATCCTGCGCTCACATACAGCAAGACTTTATGTATGTCATGTGCAATTAGATTTGTTTTCCACCTTTAGACGGGAGCATTTCAGTCCGGAGTAAGAAGAATGAAACACACACAAGCAGCAGGAGGCCACAGCCAGAAGCATTCCCTTCATCCAGGGAAAAAAAGGCTCTTACATTGTCAAAGGGAGCCTCCTGTTGTCTTCCAACTGGCATTTTCTGGCCAGCTGAAAGCTAAAGTAACCCGTCCTTTATGCTTTTGATACTGTGATCTAATGGCTAAATGGATTTTTAGTACAAAGTATAATTTCTTCCTTTGGTTTCACTCAATGGAAAGACCCCCTAATGCAGTAATCACTAGAACACTCTGCTTATGTCCCAAACAGTGGCGGCTCAGCGGAACTGATGAACAGATTTTCCTATAGCACTGCAGTTATGTTGTAATAATAATAATAATAATAATAATAATAATAATAATAATAATGACGACTAAATTTCAGCTGTCTGCCTGAAGCTGGCATGAAACTCATGACCCCACTATTGACTTCTTCAGGCAGATTGATGGCTCAGCTGAAATTCAGTGTCTGGGTACAATCCTCCCCAGGCCAAGGCTCATCTCCTCAGATAGAGCCGGGTCTGTAGCTCCCACTGAAATGCAGGGGAGAGGGGGCATTAAAATCATTAGGTGTGATCTAAACGTAGGAAGGAGGATGAGCCATTTCTACCCTAAACCACTGAATTTGGATGCTTCCGCACGCTACGTAGAAGCACCTACCCGTGGACATTGATGTCCATACTTCAATTAGACTCCTAAAAGTGGGCTGTTAAAAACTTCAGCATCCCAAAGACCATCACAGGATGCTGAAACTGTAAAGCCCGTGATGCCATCACATCCTCTGCAAGGTAAGACAACAAATGCACAGCCACAGGTCTGTGCATCTGCCCAAAGACAGGGCTGCACTTCACCTTCTTGCTTCATCCAGCACTGAAGTTAGCAGCTAAGAAATAACATTGCCTTTTTTTTTTTCTTTTTAAATTATTATTAGGAAAGAAGTAAAACAATTCATTGTTTTGGGGAGAAAATGTCCCTTGAGCCTAACTACTGAAAAATCAAACAGCGTTTGAAAAGCAAGACAATAAGGCTAGCTTGAGCTCACACAGCATTAGAATTGCCCTGGCAGGAGCACAAGTGATTTTCTGATAGATGCAATAACAATGCTGCAATTAGACAAAACAATATGTAAACTGAAAATGCAATACCACCCTGCTATTTGTACACTCCCTGTTCCACTGTCATCCTCTTATTGTTAGCCCTTTAAGTATTGTTTCTCTTCAGTTTTTAAATATTTCATTAGTGTGAATTGCCACCAATCTTTTGTCATGAAAAAGAATATTTTCTCCCACCAGGGCTCTAATGAAACTGGATTTTAATGTGGGGATTTCAAGCTTCAGTGATATCTCCATGTTCTTGATGGTTTAAGTGGGAAAGTCACAGAGAAGCACCTGATACCAGCAGAAAAATAACACCTGAAAACCTGATGCAGGGCGAGATGTATGCAGAAATGAATCGTCTCCTGTCTGGAAACTGTATGGAAAATTTGTAAAGGCTGATGAAGGTGAAATGGATCCACCTTTGCCCTACTCCCACCTAAGAAGCACATAGAGATGCTGTAAGAAATAGATCTCCTCCAGATCATAAACCAAGAGTTAAAGCCTGAGGGAAAAAGGAAAAGGAAGAAGGAAGATGAAAAGGAAGAACAAAAAGAAGAAGAGGAAGAAAAAGAAGAAGAAGAAGAAGAAAAAGAAGAAGAGGGAAAAGAAAGGGAAAAGGGAAAAGGGAAAAGGGAAAAGGGAAAAGGGAAAAGGGAAAAGGGAAAAGGAAAGGGAAAGGGAAAGGAGAAGAAAAAGTAAAAGAAGAAGAAAAGGAAATAGAAAAGGAAGAAGGAAGAAGAAAAAGAAGAGAAGAAGAAGAAAGAAGAAAAAGAAGAAGAAAAAGAAGAAGAAAAAGAAGAAGAAGGAAAAGGAAAAGGAAAAAAGGAAAAGGAAAAAAAGGAAAAGGGGAAAAAGGAAAAGGGGAAAAAGGAAAAGGGGAAAAAGGAAAAGGGGAAAAAGGAAAAGGGGAAAAAAGGAAAAGGGGAAGGAAAAGGAAAAGGGGAAGGAAAAGGAAAAGGGGAAGGAAAAGGAAAAGGGGAAGGAAAAGGAAAAGGGGAAGGAAAAGGAAAAGGGGAAGGAAAAGGAAAAGGGGAAGGAAAAGGAAAAGGGGAAGGAAAAGGAAAAGGGGAAGGAAAAGAGAAAGGAAAAAGAGAAAGGAAAAGAGAAAGGAAAAGAGAAAGGAAAAGAGAAAGGAAAAGAGAAAGGAAAAGAGAAAGAGAAAGTTTACTTGTTGTGATTGACTTGTGGAGCACTAAAAATTGATAGGATCTCAGGAGCACGGCAGCAGAGGGCAGAGCCAGCAGCCTCCCGGCTCGTTCCCTTCCGATTTCTCCTTGTAAGACTTGTACTGCCATAGTGCCACCTAGAGACAGCTACAGAAAGCAAAGGGGTTGACGCTAAGAGCAAAGCACCCACCGCAGCAAACAGCTTCGGACACTTGTGTGCGGGACTTCAGGGACGGTGGTACCAGAACCGGAAAAATAACTTCACACCACTGGAATTACTACTGGCTTTTCCCTAAGATGCGGTGCAGACAGAGAGAGCAATGGCACAAACATCTGCTGCTTGCTCTGGTATTTTAACATCATCATGTCCCTCTGCCAGCCCAAAGAAGAATAAGCATTTTGAAGGGTAAAAAAGAATTCATTAAAGTAAAAATGAAAAAATTGGTCCTGTTGGAAGATCAAATAGTATGCTGACATATAAAGCACTGCCCTGGTAGAGAACATACAGGTTTAATTCCAGATTTCCACCTATATCATAGACATTGCAGGACCTGGTGCATTTGTGCCTTAGTTTCCCTGTTTCCTAAGCAGACAGCTGGCAGTGACTCCTTCACTCTCTTATCTCTTTCTTTTTCCCCCTTTCTCTCCGTGTGGTTTCTCATTACCCCAGTCATGGCTTATACTATCATAAAAGTAATGAAT
The DNA here is from genome assembly GCF_036013475.1 of Columba livia. NCBI lineage: Eukaryota > Metazoa > Chordata > Aves > Columbiformes > Columbidae > Columba > Columba livia. The sequence goes on from NC_088609.1 coordinate 2,360,110, forward strand.
AATATTAGTAAGAAATATTGCAACTGTGTCTCCACATAAGAATGACTTAAAGGTGATATTTTCTTACACTCCCAGGAGAATAGATTTACAGATAAATTTAAGCAACTAAGTCAAAGGCAAATTATGGAAACATTGTAAATTTGAGGACAGAGAAATTACAGGAGATAAAACTGATGATCATCTTGCAAGCACTGAAACACCTCCTCTTAATCATGAGGCAAATGGCCTCAAATGGTAGAATATCTATGTTCTACTGCAGCTGGGTGTCCCAACGAGAAAACTGGATTAAACAGAAGGCTATAAAATACAGATCTCACTCAGTGGCTACACAACAGCAAAACACGCATCTTTCATGCATCTCTAAGAACTGGGTAGTTGAAGGTAAATGAACCTGACCCCGGCAAATCACCCTCCTGAGAGCCCTTGGCGAGTAACACTGGTATTGCAGTAAAACAATAAAGGGCTAAAAGGAACAGTATTAAATACTTTGCTTTTCATCATTTTTGTCATTTTAACTATGTCTTGTAAGTCATCATTGAACATACACTCTTTTTCTAAACATCTCTCACTAAAATTTGGTGATACAAACCATCCACTAAGCAGCTACAAAGACCATACAGAAGACTTAAAATTACCATTCCTACCATACCTATGTAGGTTAAAGTGTGGTTAAAAATCACTGCCTCTGAGACAAAAATATTAGTCATTGACATTTGTTCGTGCGCTTATTGATCTTGTTCCAAAACTGCCATTGCAAATGACACAAAAATAAGAAACCAACCAGATGATGCTTTCCCGCGAACAGATGGGTGGTCCACAGAGAACGGTTCCTAAATATCAACAAACCCATGGAGTATATCCTGCTGCTGAATCTACCCCAAATCAAAGGAGAGGTGGAGCTGAGGATCCGGCTCTCATGGAGAAGCCAGAACATGACTTCGAGATGGGTCAGAGGGACTGATGGGGCACAGGGACTTTTTGGGGTTGAATGCCATGTGTTCATCAGTCCTACATGAGCAAGGCTATGGATAAAGCAAGCCAAGGGTACTTAGCTATGAAATCCTATGGGGTGAAGAACCCAGGTCTGAAGATGAGGGACCTGGAGGGAATGAAAGCACAGTAGACCTGGAGGAGGACTGTCGCCATCCTCTCTCCTGATGTGGGCCCGAGCCCTGGTAATGAGACATGTCCCACTGCACCCTGGTGGGTTGCCAGGACCTCCTGCCCACAGCTCTGCTCCGACATGGCCTTCTGCAGCAAGCCAAGGACCTGGGACCATCACCAGAAAAGCTCCCCATGGCTCTGCCTCACCTCCTCCCCTGGGAAAATGTCCCCCCAGCACTAGTGGGGCTCAGGTCCACACAGAGGAGCATTGTGGTAGGGAATAAATTCCTCCCACTTATTTTCCCCAGCACAATGAAATACCGCGGGCCACGAATCTGACACTCTGCCTCTCGTGTTAGAGAAGTGAGAAGATGGCTGTATTTTAACATTAGCCCCTAAGTATGATTTCCTGTAATTGTAGAGCTCTTTAGAGGTCCTTGTGAACTTGGGTGGATAGCTCCTGACTAAGTTGATGAATAACCCAGGACTGACTCATCTCCTAAACAGACCGAGCGCTGAAGGAGGGAAGTGCAGAAAGGTTTTGCCTTCCATTAGCAACACTATCCAAACAACTGACCCTCTCCCCGAAAGATTAGTTCACAGCAGGTGAACTGTAATCTGCTCTGAGCGGCAGGCGAGGAAAGCATTCATTCCAGCTGCATTACAGCCAGAGCTTTTCTTCTCTTTTCCTCACACATTGTGAGCTCCCCACAAAGGGCTCCAGCTATCAGATCAAACAAACGTTTTGCCACTTATTTGCAGAAATGGTTCTGGTCCTGAGTTGGGATGGTAACCAGCTAAAGACTGGCTGAGGAGTATTTTTTCCTGCACTTTCTCAGCTGGAAAATAGTTGTTCGATAGTGTCCAGAGCAATGGGATAGTTTGGTGCTGGGAAGTTGTTGCCAATTTATGATGCTAGAGATATCTGCTGGAAATTATTATTTGAATGTTGTGTGGTATTACCATCCATCCGATGCACTCAGCTGCCAATTGGAAAACATTTTTTCCCAAAACAGTCATGCAAGTTCTGGTTTTCTGGTCCAGAGCCTCATGGGAAAGCAACAAGATACCACTAAAAGATAAGTTTTAATTTCCAAATCTGTTGTATCTTAGAACCTACAGACTCACAAGCTTTTACGGCACATGTGTTTCCCTAAATCCACCAGCAGCAAACCTTCATTATATCACAGCTAACGACCATCCATCTCCCTCTTTCTCTCTCTCTTTGACCAACAATCTTATCACTTGTCTACTTGCTAATGCCATTGCGTTTCCTCTGCAGCTGGGAATCAAACTTTTCTCTCCATGAATCTGAATAACTAACAAAATCTAATTAGACTCCGAGCAATTGTTCTCAGCTAAGATTAGTTTGAAGATAGTGGTTCTTATTTTTGGAGTGAAAAAGACCTTGTGTGTTCAAAAGCTTAGCTATTTGTGTTTGTTGGTTTTCTTTTCCTCTCACGCCTATACCTACAGGTCTGATAAAAGGTATCACCTCTGCCCATGCATATGGTTTTACTCTCCAATCCTGTCAACAACGGGAGGGGGTGTTTACCATCTGCTGGCCCAGGAGCTTCTGCACAGCTTGTGGTTCAGCATGGGCCCCTTTTTACCAGGCTGGAGTCACGTACGGCTCAAAGAGACATCTCGTGGACATATCGTATACTGCAAAGGAGTTATTTAGTGTGTTCAACATCTCTAGTGTGTCCAGGGCCAAGAGCTGCCTGAGTATAACAGCTATCCACACTGGGTCAAACAGCAGAGGATACCAAAATATTGTGAACCTATTTAGCCTCCAGCCATTCTCTCTGGGCACCTTCAGACCATAAATAAATTGGAAATATATATATAATATCCCTATGTGTTTAGCTGGGACTTGTAAGTATGTGAGAAAGAAACAGCTCGGCAGGGGATGGCAGAAAGCTACAAAATCCTGGGTCACCAGGAGAAATCAGAAATGAAGCAGTTGCTTGCCATCTCCCAGCTCAGAACCCAGAGCCAGCACGCGCAGTTTTTGGGAGCCACCTTCAAGCAGAAGGAGGAGGAGGAAGAGGAGGAGGTGGCTCCTCCTAATCAGCAAAGATGCAAGGAAATCCTTGCTGAAGGATACTGGGGATGCAGAAAGTCCACCAGGGTCAAAGGAAAGGTTGGACAAACATCAAGAACAGAGAGCTCCACTGAGAACAACTGAGCACACAAACCAGAGCGGTGTCTGGAAATCCCCTGTGCTGCAGACAGTCATCCTGCCAAAGCTCTTAGGGGAAATGTGATGTCCTTGCCTCGCTGTTGTTCTTTCTGTTCATTTGCCCACGGCTATTGCAGGAGCCCTGCACTGGGCGCTAGGTAGGCCTGGGTCTGACCCAGGACAGCTGGTTTTACACTCACATATAAAGCTATAGATAGAGCTGGGAACATCCTGGGATGGTGGAACAAGTGCCAGTTTGATCCTGACTTCTTCTCTTTGGAGCTGATATGAAAGGTGAGCAGTGAGAGCACATTGGCAGCAGGGAACCTCAGCTCCCAGTTTAATGTGGGTAAGGTCAGGCTCCAGTTCATGATGTCCCTTAGATTTTACAAAAACTGAAAAAAATCCTTCCCTCTTTTTCTAAAACACATCTCCCAAAATAGCTTCCAGTCTCTGAATTGGACAGCGTCACAAACCAGTGCAGCAGCTGTGGCATGTGATGCCTGAAGAAACACTAAGCTGGAGGGGCTGCGATCACCTGCAGGTTACCCCCATCCCTGGGTAGGGGAGGATGGGAAGCTGAGGCTGTGTTCTGGCTTCACCTCCCATACTCCTTGCCCAGTCCCCATCTCCTTCTGATCATTTTGAAACATCCCAAAACACATCCAAGTCCCCAGGTTTGAAGACTTGTCCCACCACCCCAGAGCCTCTGTGTGCTGCTGCATGGGTGATGCCCCAGGTTTCGAGATACTCAGCTCAGTCCCGCAGCTAGCTAGGAAAGGGGTTTGAATTAATCTTTGTTGGCTCCTGCTAAACACTTCCTCCATTATTAACACCAGAGGTGATTTTGATAGCAAGATTCATTGTCAAAATAGCTTATAAAACAATTCCATAAAACTGTGTAAATCTTGTGTTGATCTTACTTTTTACAAGGAGTCTTAAAGCCATATATTCCAGCACCATTTACAAGGTTGTTGCAGGTGTGGGACCAGCCTTAGAAATATAGCTGCTACTTAAACTGTGTATTTTACGAGCCTGGGGAAACATCCGTTTGAACTGTAAAAGGAGCTTTCCAGCCCACTTGCTTCTTTGTACAAGAGCCTAAGCCATTGCCCATTGGACTTCAGTACCTCCTGAGTCACAGCCAAGGTGCAGGGACAGGATTCCTTTATCAACACACCTTAGCAAAGTTTCCCAGTACATTGCACTTTGGCTTCAGGAGCTGGGCTCCTCAAGCCCAAGTTTCCCTGCAAGCCACTGAGCACCTTAAACCCGTTCACCACTTACAGACGTGGGGCTGTTTTGCTGCGGGCTACAGTTATTCCTCCAGTGAAGCTCGCAGGCTATTTACTGATGCTCTGGAGTGCAAAGAAACAGGTGGAAAAGGGGAGAATGAATAGCTCATTCATGTAAATCAGATAGTAGAAGGCATTTAAGTAGGCAATATATACTGTAATTACATAATAAGTATTTAATAGGCATCAAGCTGAGTCTGCTGGGGATAAAGGACGAGCCAACAAAGATTTCTCCCCTTGGGTTTTAAATTATCATTGTTTTAACCCCACATTAACACTCAAGATTACATCCCATCCTCCCTGCTCTCCAAATTCTTCACTGGTTCCCACCACAACCATCCTGAGGCTGCTCAAACTACAGGAACTGAGCCCTCCTCCCACAGCGTCCACCCAGTATAGAATCTATTAGGTCCCACACCATCACATACCTCTGCTGTGCAGGGTACATGGGCAAGAAGCTGCCTCGGTGCACCCCAAATTGCATTATGCTTCTCAGCTGAATGTGTGGGCTCCCCATTTGTAACTCTGGAAGGAAATGGGTTGCACTTGGGTTTGAAGTTCAGGGACTCTGGGTTTTGATGTGGATTTGTTCTTTGTGCTTGGCCAAACTGCTTATTCCTCCCTTTAAGGAGCAACAAGGCTCCTCCACCTACATGTGACCTGGCAAAGAGAAACGCCAGTGACGTGCAAAGCAGTGCCACCGCTGTGACATGGGGCTGTGGGCAATCCTCTGACCCACTGTCCCCACCTTCATCCTCCTCATCAGATGCCTGGCCTCACCTCCCCAGCGGATGTGTCTCAGCACCCTCTTATCTCCTGCTCATATCTTCTTGTATAAGACCAAATATTGACACTGCTCAGGAATGGCCCTCGGCTGTGGGCACATCTCCTAACCTTCAAGATAGCCCTTGACCTCTTCCCTGATCCCTGAAACGCACAGGGTAATTGCAGGAAAGGGTCACGGTGACTCCCTTAAAAGCTGTTTTACAGCATTTGGAGGGTTAAGCCCAACACAAGATTTCTGCTTTGCAACAGCTCTTTCTGAAGGGTTTCAGTGACACTGAGTGACAGACATTGGATCAGTATTTCACCATCCTCAGCTGAAACAAGCTTTTTTCTAGCCCTGCCAAAGCTCCAATTCATGACGTCCCTCAGATTTAATAAAAACTGAAGAAAATTCTTCTCTATTTTTCTAAAATACACCTCCCCAAATAGCTTCCAGCTCCTGAATTGGACAGCGTCACAAACCAGTGCAGCAGCTGTGGCATGTGATGCCTGAAGAAACACCAAGCTGGAGGGGCTGGGACCATCTGCAGGTTACACACTTGTACAGCACCTGACACACTGAATCTCCTTCCTAATCAGCGGTTGTTAAGCTGTTGTTGCAACACAATTAATAATATAACATTATATGAAATGCTGTATATATTTGATGTACTAATTAGCCATGGTAAGAACAAGTAACTATATAGTTGAATTTATGAAATGTCCTTATCTGACTCTCATTTGCATGTAGCTTAACTGGGGCTTGATAAGACATTTGGCTCATTCAATAATGCTTCTTTCAGCAAGAACAGTGATCTGGGGTCCTTCCCTCTCCCCTGCATATTTATTTCCACAAAACACGAAGGGGTCTGATAGAAGTCTACTCCAAACACAAGCCCGGCTGAAACCTGCCTGTTTGAGTGATTAGGCAAGGACTGATAGATCAATGTGGGCAGAGAAATCACACAACCCCCTGTTTCCTTTGGAAACCAGGCTAAAAATAGTGGACAGGCAGTAGAAAACCAGACAGGAAGGCAGGAATGGATCTATCAATAGCTCCTGCCCTGTTTCCTGCTCATTAGTGTCTCTCGGCAGATGTCAGGTAACCTTTAGAAACCCCCTAAAGAAACACTCATTTATCACTTATTCCTTAAATTGGGATAGAGGGAATTTGGATCCTGTACATTTATGGGTATCCCAGGAAACAAAAATAAGGAAAAAGAGGAAAAAAATATCTTCTGAGTGCACGCATTGTATATCACAGAGAATCTTGTTTCTGTTCTTAATAATGCCACAGACCACCTGTGGGCTTTGTACTACATACGTGGCTAAATGACCACGTCACACCGATCTCTCCCCAATCCCTTGGTGCTACCATTGCTCTGACTGCAATCCCAAGCAGAGCCAGGGAGAAAACACACGCTTTAGCAGCAGTGGGCCTCCCAGGAGGTGAACTGCTTCAGTTCTAGGTAAGACTGATTTGCTGTCTACCAAAGCTTGTCAACAAGATGTTAATGGTGACAGGTAGGAGATTAGGATATAGATCTCAGCTTTCTATGTTAGCACATTCTTCCAGATGTGAGAAAAGAGGGTTTTCCATCAGGGCAATGGAGCAGCCGGTGCTGGTGTGCATTGCTCACTAGATGGCGAAGGCTGCCTTCCTCCCTGCAGCCTGACCGCCCCACAAAGCTCCTACAGAAGCAACCAGGGATGCTGCTGGGGTTGGAGAAAAGGATTTTGATCACTGAGAGGAGCTTTAGAAGGTGACATTTGGAGCCTGCTAAAGGCAGAGGGCAAAGGAAAGTGGGTTATTAAGGTTCAAATTATTATAAGGTTCTCCTTGAAGAGATGGTGCCATGTGTTTGAAGATCTCCCTCTTCACCTGATTTGAGGAGAGGCATCTGTTACCAAGAACTGCTAAGGAAAGAGATATCTGAGTGAGCCTCCTGAGCAGATTTCCTATAACCTTCAGGCACCTCCCTGCCTTTTCATCAGCAGGACTAAGCTGATGTGACCCACATTTGTTTCTCAAATGTACACAGGGAGGACACGGGGTGATACAGACTGGGGTTAGTCCACCCTGAGTCCCTGAAGTGCTCTTGGGGCCAAAATCACCCTATCTCTAACAGAGATACTCCATAACAATGTCCATCAGCCACAAGAAGTCTCAGTACACGGCTTCTGCTGCTGCCATGGGCTGAGCCCTATCCATGAAGAAAGACGTATGCCACCTTCCCAGCACCCTTCCTCTGCTGTCCCAGGGTGCTCAGCAGATGCAGGATTATAACAGCGGGGACAGGAGCACGGCAGAGCCTGATTTAAGTCCTTCCACAGAGACTGAGGTTGTTAAAACTGAACAAACCTCATGATTTGCTGGGTTGCAAGACTTGGCTCCCCAGATACCTTCAGGCTCTCAGCCGCAACAAAAGCAGCATGAGAAAGGACAATGTTCTGTCTAGGGTACTTGGCTACAAGCCAAAGATTGTGGGTTGTCTGAATTTAGAGTTGATGAGTTAGTTTTCTGTATTTGGAGTTAATAGGCTAGTTTGCTGTATGAATAAAGTTAAGTGTTGCGGTAGTTGTGAGGCGACTTGGAGGCGGGGAGCTTGTGGTCGCTGGGGGTGCCTGCGCCCTGGAGCAGGGGGACAGCTTGTGACTACGAGATAACGATCTTGTTACCATGCGAACACTGCCTGACTAAGATTCCCACCTTAGCTAGCTTAATGTCTGTTAAAGTGATTAGCCAATCAGCATGAAACATATGTGCCTTAGACTATATAAATGTATGTTTGCCATACAATAAAGCGGACACCTTGCTTGCATCAAGTTGCGTCCCCGTCTCTCAGTCGCGGCAAATTGGTGACCTCCGACGTGATCGTCAGCGACGAAACCGCCGAGGATTGAAAAACCGCCTACCTGGTGGCATGTCGCGAGTCCCGCAGAACGTGGAATGAGCTGCTGAAAGGAAGCAGGATAAGCCGGCCGGCCAAACAATCCCTCCGTCTGGAACGAGAGGTGAGCTGCGGGAAACTAGCAAAATGGGGAATCAGGAGTCTTCCCCTGAGAGAGACGTTTATGAGCCTATGAAAGCTCTACTTAAGAAGCATGGGAAAAAGACTCTTTCGGAACAAGATCTTAAGTTAATCCTTAAATGGGTGCAGGTTAAGATCCCCGCGGTGACTGCTTCTTCTATTTTTACGCGTGAACTTTGGGACGATGTGGGGGTAAAGTTATGGGACGCAGCCACCTCAGGAGATGAGGAAGCGCAGTATATGCTCCCCAGTTGGAGAAAAATCTTTGAAACCATAAAGGCACAAGAGCAAAATCAGCGAGGCTCCGAGGAGGGAGCTCAGTCACCTCCCTCCTGCCCTTCTAAAATCGCTGGTGGGGCGGAACCCTCTGCGCCACCGTTAGCTTGTGCTGCTGGATATCCCCCGGAGGGTGATCCCTTTGACCCGGGTCCGATTGACCCTGAAAAGGAACCTGATCTTTTTCCCCCTGATCCTCATGAGGTTTGGGGAAAGATTAAGCGCCAAGCGATAAACGAGGGGGAGTTGGAAATAGCCAGAACTATAGTAGCCCCCGTTATATACCAAGGACGGGGGAGGGCTCAAGCTCAGTGGGAAGCTCTTTCTTTTTCGGTAATTAAGGAGTTGCGCCGTACAGTTACCGAGCATGGGTTGTCTTCCCCTTATTTTGCAAGCCTTTTATCTTCTGTATTCGATACATATGTCATGACCCCACATGATTTAAAATCTCTCGCGCGATTGTTATTAACCCCAACACAATATACAATGTGGGAGTCTCAATGGAGAACGGGATTGCAGACAGTTTTGCTGGGTTATGCAGGACATGCTAATGCCGCCTTAGCTGCATTGACTATAGAGCACCTCACAGGAACAGGGCAGTTTTCGGATCCCGCGGCCCAAGCTAGGGACATTCCTCGGGAGGCTTTGGAAGCAGGCAGAGAAGAAGCGAAAAGGGCCTTGTTGAGAGTTCCTGACTCTGGCAGACCCCAAAAAGCATTCACTAGTATCACTCAGGAACCCCGTGAGCCGTATATGCAGTTTATGGATAGATTAAAACAAGCCTTAGAGCGGCAAGTTGATAACGTACAGGCTCGGGAGATTTTACTCCTTAAACTGGCTGTGGAAAACGCTAACGCCGATTGTAAAAAGCTCTTAAAGTCTCTCCCAAATCAAAACCCTACCTTAATTGAAATGGTGGAAGCCTGTAATAGAATTGGCACTATGGATCATAAATATGAGGCCATGGCTGCTGCTTTTGCGGCCATGCACAGCCTGATGGGCGCCGACCCACAGCGAAACTGCTATGGGTGTGGAAAACCGGGACACCTTAAAAAAGATTGCTTTAGTGCCAATGCTGGGAAACGACCCCAAATACCTGGAGTTTGTCCTAAGTGCCAAAAAGGGCGCCACTATGCTAACCAGTGTCGATCTAAATACGACTCTCAAGGGCGCCCCATACACGGAAACCGATCACAGAGCGCGGGACCACGGCGCGCACAGACACAAGTTCCGCGACCGGCGCCCCCACAAACGCCGGGGGGGGAAACGGGAGTGTTTCCAGTCTCCGCCCAGCAACAGCAGGGAGCGCCGGCCTGGACCTGGCAACCGCCCACACAGTAACGCTACTTGACTCCTCTGTTCACTTACTGCCTACCAAAGTTGCAGGTCCTTTCCCCCCCCGCCGCCTCCACTGACTGGCAAGTGGCGCTTGCTCCATGACCTCAGAAAATTAATGATGCTATGGAAGACATGGGGGCCCTGCAACCTGGGCTTCCGTCACCCGCCATGATCCCTAGAGATTGGCATTTAACCATCATAGACCTCAAAGATTGTTTTTTCAACATTCCATTGCATCCAGACGATGCCCCTAAATTTGCCTTTTCGGTTCCTAGCGTCAACATGCAAGCTCCTTTGCAAAGATACCAGTGGGTTGTGCTACCACAGGGAATGAAAAATAGCCCTACAATATGCCAATGGTATGTAGCAAAAATACTTAGTCCTGTCAGAACTGTAGTACCTGCTGCATTGTTATATCATTATATGGATGACATTCTAGTGGCAGCACAGCACCATGAAGTCATGGAGGAAGCTGTAGCCCTTGTCGTGGCTGCTGTAAAATCAGCAGACCTCTGTATTGCACCAGAAAAAATTCAAAAAATACCACCTTGGAAATACTTAGGATGGCGTATAAGGGCTCAGACTATTGCTCCGCAACCTTTACAAATACAGGCGAATGTAAAGAATTTACATGACGTGCAAAAACTGCTGGGAACAATCAATTGGGTCAGACCATTGTTAGGAATCACTAATGCGGATCTTCGTCCCTTATTCAAAATGCTTAAAGGAAGCTCGGACTTAAACGCTCCGCGAACTCTCAGTCCTGAAGCCATAGCTTCCTTGCATAAAGCTGCGGCAGCGATTACCTCCAGACAAGCGCATCGATGGGAACCAGAATTGCCTTTTCAATTAATCATCCTTAACCCTGCTAGACAGCCTCATGCACTTATTTTCCAATGGGATTGCCAGAAAACGGACCCTTTACTGATCATTGAATGGATTTTTTTACCTAACCAAGCCACAAAGACAATTTCTACCCAACATGAAATGTTTGCATCTTTAATCATCAGGGCTCGACAGCGATTACTTACCCTGGCAGGCACGGACTTCGCCCTCATATGTATGCCAGTAACAAGTGTTTACTTGCAATGGTTACAACAACAATCAGATGCACTAGGTATAGCTCTGACTGGCTATGCAGGCCAACTCACTTCTCATCCGCCTTCTCACAAATTGTTAAGCATCGATTTCCACCTTTTACCTATTCCAAAGCGGAGTGACCAGCCTTTACAAGCCCTCACTGTATTCACAGATGGGTCTGGCAAATCTCACAAGTCTGTTATCCTTTGGTGGGATGATCATCAAGAACAGTGGAACTCAGATGTAGAGACTGTACAGGGTTCTCCTCAAATAGTAGAATTGTCTGCAGTTGTTCGAGTGTTTCGAAAATGGTCTATTCCTCTCAATATAATCACTGATTCTGCTTGTGTTGCAGGAATTGTTAGCCGAGCAGAAGCTTCTGTGCTACGAGATGTTTCTCATACGGCACTGTTTAATTTGTTACAAGAACTCATCTTTCTGTTAAATTCCCGTCTTCACCCTTATTTTATTATGCATGTTCGATCTCACACTTCTCTACCTGGTTTTATTGCAGAAGGGAACCGACAAGCGGATTTGCTTACGCTACCGGTGCAGGTGTTACCAGATCGATTAGCGCAAGCTAAACTCAGCCACTCCTTTTTTCATCAAAATGCTGCAGGCCTTAAGCGTCAATTTGACCTCACTATACAACAAGCCCATAATATCATTGCGGTGTGTCCTGATTGTCAAAGGCACTCTTTCCCTTCTATAGCAGAAGGAGTCAACCCCAGAGGGCTACAGAGCCTTCAACTCTGGCAAACAGATGTCACTCATTTTGCTGAATTTGGTCGTTTAAAGTTTGTTCATTGCTCTATTGATACATTTTCAGGAATGTTATTTGCTTCCTGTCATATAGGAGAAAAAGCACGTGATGTGCAAAAACATCTAATGCGCGCTTTTGCTACTTTAGGGGTACCCTCTCAAATTAAAACTGACAATGGCCCCGCATATGTATCTAAAACCTTAACTACCTTTTTTGCCTCTTGGGCTATATCACACATTACAGGTATCCCTCATTCTCCTACGGGACAAGCTTTGATAGAACGATCTCACCAAACCTTAAAACGCCTGTTATTAAAACAAAAAGGGGGAATAGGGGCTGCTACACCAGAGGAGCGAATACAGAAAGCCTTGTATGTTTTTAATTTTTTGAATTGTTCCCTGTTAGACAGCAATCCTCCAGTAGTTCGTCATTTTAGCACAAACACCCTTTTTGAACCCAAGATTAAGCCGCCAGTATTGATCCGGGACCCCGAAACAGGTAAGATAATGGGACCCTATCCCCTTGTCACGTGGGGAAGAGGCTATGCTTGTGTTTCCACAGAAAGAGGTCCCCGCTGGATCCCAGCTAAAAATGTGAGACCTTTTCGAGAGACACTGCAGCAGCCTCCTGAAGACATTCCTGGTCCTGATCCTGCGACTGACATAGAAGACACTACCGATCAATAATTGAATGAACTCTGTTCCAGAGGTTAACAAATGGGAGCTTAAATGTCCCCAATGTGAAAAATGTAATCCGTGGATTTGTAGAATTTATGCTAATTGTGGAAAATCACAGTGGCTAAATCGCCATACAGTAGGACGCTGGTGTGATAACTGCCTAACAATTGAGTGGAATACAGTTCAGGTGTTATTGATAACAGGTAGAGAGACAGAATATTCTCCCCGGTATGATTATTATTCTGACGATTGGGGGAAAATTGTAGCACAAAGGTCTGTGGACATTTTATATTCTAAGATTGAATGCGCCAAAGACATTCAAATGAGCATTATTAATAGTAATCCCATGTGTGTTACAATGCTTGCAAAAATCAATAACTGCTTCAATGAACAAGATTTTCCTTGTGCAGCAAGGAGCGGACCAAGATCAGAAAGAAATTACGAAAACCCCCAGTACGGAGCTGTTAGTAAGATGTCCTCGAGTTGGTCGTTTGCCGACCTTGGGAGGGTCAGTTAATTAAAACAAAAAGGGGGAGATGTGGGTTGTCTGAATTTAGAGTTGATGAGTTAGTTTTCTGTATTTGGAGTTAATAGGCTAGTTTGCTGTATGAATAAAGTTAAGTGTTGCGGTAGTTGTGAGGCGACTTGGAGGCGGGGAGCTTGTGGTCGCTGGGGGTGCCTGCGCCCTGGAGCAGGGGGACAGCTTGTGACTACGAGATAACGATCTTGTTACCATGCGAACACTGCCTGACTAAGATTCCCACCTTAGCTAGCTTAATGTCTGTTAAAGTGATTAGCCAATCAGCATGAAACATATGTGCCTTAGACTATATAAATGTATGTTTGCCATACAATAAAGCGGACACCTTGCTTGCATCAAGTTGCGTCCCCGTCTCTCAGTCGCGGCAAAAGATGTTATTTAAAAAAAAAAAAACAAAACAAACAAATCCGTACAAATTAAAAATCTCAAGTGAGATGAAGCTGCAAACCAAGCAAGACTGTTTTGAAAGTGTTCATCTGCGTTGTAGCCAGAGTCCCTTACACATCATTAGCTGTTTGCAAACAGCTTCTCGCCACAAGTGCCAGTATTTTCAGTAACACCAGTTAAGGAGGAAGAAAACCCTCAACCAGATGTGCTGCCAGGTGAAGAACTGGCTGAAACAAGCTCAGCCCTGTAATGTCCAGACTCCACATCTGCATTTCTGGTTTTACTTTGGCCAGTCAGTCTGTAGCTTAGCTCCCAAACAGCAACGTTTAGGCATGAGCAGCATCCTACAGTTCTTGGCTATACTGGCCTCAAAAACCTGAGCTCATCTGGTCTTCTGGGTGATGCTGGCTACCTGGGCTCAGGTGTGCTCGAATTCACATGTGCTTTCTATGCCCAGATGACATGGACCTGTGGTGGAAGTCTGCAGAAAGGGTCAGGACACGTTTGTGCTCTCATGGGCACCCAGTTCCAGTGCTAGTGTGGCATTTGTGGTGTACAGGTGCCAGCTCAGGCATCTGAAATGTGCTCGTACAGCGTGGAGCATTGCCCGTTTCTCCCCATGAGATGCCCTTGAGAGACCAAAAGCCCATCTATGTGAGCCTACAGACACATGCTAATACACATGACTAATGTTATGAGGAACATATGCCCAGACATTAATATACAGAGCAGCAAACAGGTTTTTGAATACTGCTCACAGCCATTTCACACAAAACTAACCCTGAGGATAGCATTTATTGACCTGCCATTTTTCATTGCTTCCTCCAGCCCAAGATCCACTGTACCCCATACTACACCTTTTGCAGAATGATGCAAACGTATTGCTGTTCAAAAACCAAAGTCTGTTCCTACCCAGCTCCCTGGGATATGAAAATACTTGGAAGGTGGTACTGACATTTTTCCTGAAGCTCTTTTCTATTTAACAGAAGCAAAGCCATGTTGCTGAGAGACCCCTTAGTAACAGGAAGCAGTTGTCTGGTTTAAAGAACTAGCTAAAAGGCAAACAGCTTTGCCTCCTTTTTAAAGCCCCTCAGGACAATATTTACTTTTCTAAAATATCATTGTGCCATGGCTTTGGGACTTTGCTTGACAAACTTGGGGGTCTCTGAGCAGTTCAAAGTGGGCTTGACCTATAGCTGAGCATGGAAAACAGGAACTGCATATAAATAACTAAATTACAGAGAGATCAATTCTCAGTCAACTCATTAGCAATGCCCAGCGTCTTTAAGTGATAACTCCACTCTCTAAGACCTTTACGTAATTACTTGCACAAGGCACATTTTACCCTTTGGTTCGCAAGTTTCATAAATGAAGGTTAAGTTTACTTAACCACCCAGGATTTACCAGCCATGTTAAAGCATAAAATGCGCGTGCTGCCAGGTGTCTCTGCAGAAACCGTCTTGTTGATTCAGAGACTCCAAGGTTAAATGATGGCTCCTGAGTCCAAGTTAGTTTCCCTTTGGGGAACGGGGGGATCTGCACTGTAACATTGTACCACAGTTCAGCCAAGGTTGATTTAACAAGGCTTGGAGTTAAGATAGCAGTGATTGTGAAAACCTGAATGAAAATCAGGGCTTTGCTGCACATCGCACCTGTAATAGGGATCTTGAGTGTGTCACACTCCAGTCTGTTACAGAAAAATGCTATATGTTTTTTCTTAGCCAGATACATATTTCTATCTTCTATCTTTCTATCTACACTATCGCGCACATGCACATCTATAGGATGCATGTTTATATAGCCCGTACCTCCTACTCTGCACAGTCCATACAACTGAGTGGTTGGCCAAATTTTTAGCTGATGTGAATTAGCCTAGTCCTATTAATGTTTTTGGCAAGTCACAGTAGCCAAGAATAGATTCAGTGTGGCGGGTATGTACTTAGTGTTTGACTGACTCTTCCTTGACAGCATTTCAGATGTCCTGGTTGTACTCTCCCCCAGTTTCGTGTACATTCAAGATTTTCAGCCACCGCTGGTGTACCCAATGGCTTAGTAAAGCTGTTTGTGTACCAGGAGAACCTGCGTCAGAGGCCGTGAAGCCACTGGCTTGTGTAATGCAGGAAACCTGGGAGAGGGCAGCCAACAGGACGTGTTTTCCATCTGCCAAACCCCACTCTTTACCTGACAGCGAAGTTGTCCACATGATGCCTCTCACCCCCGGTATGCTCCACTAGAGCAATGCTGCCTTCCAGTTAGGTCGAGAGAGGTTCTCCTGCCCCTCTGCTCTGCCCTGGGGAGACCACACCTGGAATATTGTGTCCAGTTGTGGCCCCTCAGTTCCAGCAGGACAGGGAACTGCTGGAGAGAGTCCAGCGCAGCCACCAAGATGCTGGAGGGAGTGGAGCATCTCCCGTGTGAGGAAAGGCTGAGGGAGCTGGGGCTCTGGAGCTGGACAAGAGGAGACTGAGGGGGGACTCATTCCTGGGGATCAATATGGAAAGGGTGAGTGTCAGGAGGATGGAGCCAGGCTCTTCTCAGTGACAACCAATGGTAGGACGAGGGGTAATGGGTTCAAACTGGAACACAATAGGTTCCACTTAAATATGTGGAGAAACTTGTTCCCGGTGAGGGTGGCAGAGCCTGGCCCAGGCTGCCCAGGGGGTTGTGGAGTCTCCTTCTGTGCAGACATTCCAACCCGCCTGGACACCTTCCTGTGTAACCTCATCTGGGTGTTCCTGCTCCATGGGGGGATTGCACTGCATGAGCTTTCCAGGTCCCTTCCAACCCCTGACATTCTGGGATTCTGTGAAGTTACGGCCAAGGCTGGACCCACCACTCCATGGAACGCTTCAACAACTTCTCCCCACTGCTGCCTCTCCCAAAGGTCCTGCACTCCTCCCTTCAACACGTGGCCAAAACAGAGAGGTGTCTCCTCGTGGGTCACACACGAACCCAGGCAGGTGCTGTGAACTGGCATGCACCTCAGGCAGTGCAGAGTGCTCTACTGAGGACCTCTTCTAGCACCATTAGATGACAGGAAAGCCTGAAGTCCGCTCATATGAAGTTGGCTCAAATGTTTGGTCACCTTTCCAGGCACCTGACGGAGGAAGGACTGGTGTATCTGGTCTTTGACTGCCTTTAGATAGAGAGAGCTAGACTACCCTGATCAAAAGTTTGGCACTTGCAGCCATGCCATAACTGGTCTGTCCCTCAGAGCAACCCACTGGTGTTCTGACAACCCCATTATCACCCTCTGATCCTGGAGATAGTGCATGAAAGCACACAGTAACACAATCTGCCACACTGACAAAACAGTGACCTCAAGCCAGTCAGTGTCTCAGCATGAGAAAGCTCAGCTTTCCTCCTTCCCCAGACTTACAGCCTGTCCAAACCAGCAAATCATATTCTGTTCAAATTCCCATTGTGGTTCTCTTCTTTCTAGACACCAAAAGATCAGTGCAAGAAGCTTCCAAAGCATTTGTTCTTTCACAGGGTTGACTGTATGAGGAGGTCCACAGCCCTAATGCTCCTGTGTGCCCAGAGTTACGTCCAAAATGTTATGTGTTAGATATCCGATGGCAACAATGTCCATGCATTGGCCTGCGGAATATCACAGGGAAATTCATACATACCCCCTAATTCCTACCAGCAATACAGGAGAGTGCTACGAAGGTTTTACTTTTACCTCCATTTTCCACAAGACTCATGAAGCTGCAGATTTCCCACTAAAAGAGACCATCTATCCTCAGGTTTCAAAGCAAAGCAGATAGAAGGCCACAAAGCCAGGAACAAAACTTCTATAGGCCAAGGAAAAGAGTCCAGATGATTTGGGATTTACCTGTAAAACTTGGCTTTGTGACTTAGATAGGGCTAACCAGCAATGTTTAAGCCATGGTGCAGCTGAATAATGATCAGTGTGTGCCCACTAGTGATTTGGAAACATCAGCCCTGCTCACGTTGCCAGCACAGGGCTGGAGCTGTAGGTGCCAGTGCACAGATGGAAATGGCTTAAACCAGTTGCATCCACATCATCATTAGATCTGAATTCAAGTGTGAGTCAGCCCCATTCTGCCAAATTTTCTAACCGTGGACCTAGAGGCAGAATTGGAGCTGATATACATTAATGTGATCTGGGATAAGTGTAGAATGGTCTCGTTTCATACACACCAGTAGGATGGGTTTAATACCCTTTCTACGTATTTAACACCTTATTTAACAGTCTATAACCATTCATATTAATGCGGCTATAACCACTGATGAAACATATTACTCATATCTGAACAGGATTATAGCATCTCTCTGCCACTGATTATCCACTTTTATCAATGGAAACTTGAGAAACGGTCAGCAGTTGAGCTTCCAACACAACCAACAGGTCAGAACTTCAACCCTCTACAATTCTGGGTGCTTCATGTGATTCTGCGTTCTTCTTGAGGGGCTGTTGGTGCAGCCAACATGGCCTGGGGGGATGAGCAAGGCAATGTCTGCAAGGGGAGGTAGTATCTTTTATTAGAACGCACATAGCTGCAAAAAGTAGGTCAAGCTTTAAGGAACACAAGCCTTTCTTCAGGTCTTGCCTAATTAAAACCCTCTGACCATTCTTCTTGCAAATCTAAGTGTGATTTTAAAGGCAGAAGCGGTGGTGCAAAGGGTTTGTAAAGATCTTAGCACAATAGACTATACATTGCAATAATTACCCGTTAGTCTTGGGGAAATAGCTCAGCCTCTGATCTGACATTTTAGCAGCTAAGAGCTCTGGCTAACAGATCTGACTCTGAATTACTCTCTCAAAACCTTATCAAAAGGAAATGGAGCCTTTTGAAATCACTGGCATCTCTGAAAGACTGGTTTATCATATTTCCCCTGGCTCAAGCAGAAAACCTCTGTTTTCCTCTGCTCTTTAACCTCTTATTTAAAATGTCATTTTACTTTGAACTGTCAAAAGAGGCAGTGAGGGAAGCAGCTAGCTCACCATCAGGAGGAGGTGAAAGCTGAAACTTTACCCGTCCTTAGTGAGTTTATCCACATATCAATGGCATGCTATACCAGTGTGTTTATTTTTATGACTAGAGCATATCCCTTAACCTCAGGGATCTGAACATTTCCCTGGAATGTACAGACGTTTTGTATCATTTATTTCCCAGTGGCCCTTCCCCACACCAGCTCCATACACTCATACGTAAACACACGCGCTTCTATTCACATTCTCTTGATCATACTGGTGTACACAACCAGACGTCAGCTTAACACAAACACACACACATTCTTAGCCATAGCATCAGTCTTATCTATAGCCCTCCGCATAAAATACAAATGCATGCATTCCTGTATTTAGATACATGTATTTACAACACTTACATGGACATAAATGGCTATGATTTGTGTGTGCATCTATTTACACGAGCCTACGTTCACATGCGTGTACCCAAATGTTCGTGTGAAAATGTACGTATATGGAAAACCAGGACTGCAAAGAGTGCTAACACATGCCACCGAATTCTGCAGTTGCTCAGGACCTTGCTGGATGGCTTCCATAACCAAGATACAGCATTCAGATGGGATCCAAACAACTTCCATCAGCTGAACACTTGGATTTCACTTATCTCTGTATCAATTTTAAGGGGAAAACTACTGCTTGGAGCTAATAACCAAACTGACAGACCAGATTTGCCTCTCAGAAGCCCTACAGCAATTAGGATTCTGTGAAGCTGCTGCAGCTTTACTCTATTATAACTATGTCCTCTTGCCATATTGACTCGGGCTCTAATGAGATATTACCAAGCACTGAGGTTGCATTCAGGCTCTCATATAAGCAGACAGTTGAGAATTGGACTCTTTTATCAGTTTGTGCTGTTTACTGTGGGCCAAGGTCTTCAGCTGGTGTAAATCAGCGCAACTCCGCTGAGGCCATGAAAAATGAGGTGCATAAGTTGAGCATCTGTCTCAATGGCTGATGTTTATCTTTGCTCCCATGGCCTCAGTTGCACTTAAGATGAACGTAAACCCATGGAAACAGTTTATTGGGACATGAGCTTTCTGCTGATCATCTGCATACAGCTGAATTTTACTCCATTTGATTGCTAAACCAAGTTCAACAGATATGTATGTTACAAATAATTTGTCATGCTCTGAGGCGCGTTCCACCCCAGGCCACAAAATGTTCTCAGTAATTGAAATATACAGCCAAATTCCAAGCTAGCATAAATCTCCACTGATGTCAAGCCATATGGAAATCCGTATGATTTGAGGGCTGTAAAAAAAACCCAAACCACCATACCTTCTAGTGGGAGACTTATGCAGCACAAGCTGATTAGTCCATCACAAAGAAGATTACGAGGTGACTTCACTAGAATGTCCAAGTACAGCTGGAAAAAGAAAACACCGGGTTCGGAATGGTTCTTTAATCTAGCTGAGAAACTACGAGTGAGATTCATTGCTTAGAAGTAAATGCCAGACAAATTTGAATAAACAATAAAGCATAGAATTTTTTAATGCAGAATCATTGACCGAAGGGTAAGGTGGGCTCTGTCATTGAAAGTCTTCAGACCAAGGGAAGGTGCTCTTCTTCACAAGATTCTTTTGTCTCACGTAACTTGTTAGGTTCAATATAAGAGTAATAACATCAGCTGTTTTATCTGAAGTCAAGAGGCTGTGACTATGAGAAGCCAGTGAACTAAGATTAAGAAAAACCACTATAGGATTAAATTTACTACAGATTGACTTAACTTCCACTTGGAAATGCTTGTGGGACTGCTAAGTAAAAAGAGCAGAAATCACTGAACTTGATAAAATACAGAACCGAAGGACAAACTAATGATAATTCTTCGTCACAATTATTTATTTACTTTAAAGCCCAGTAAGTTATCCCTGAAATCACAACATATACAGAGCTGCGAAACTAAATTCTGTTGATTTCCTCCCAACTGTAATATAGGAAAAGAGATGAGCCCTCTCTAGCATGAGAGAATAAATAAATCTGTACCTTGCTAGAGCCACATTCCTCCGCAGCAAAATCAATGGTTTTCAATGGATCCCAACTGCCAAGTGCTGTGGTTGCTCCAAGTCAGAGCATTTATCCTAAGAAAAGCCCAGGTGCCAAGTTCATGTTTTAAAGAAGTTTCCAAAAAATGTCCTTGCACCATCTGTTCTCTCGCAGTGGTACATTCCTCAGACCGCGATGTCATCAGATTCTCATTATTACTTTTAACATTTCTTCGAAGTCAATCAAAATCAAAGACAGAACAACGGATTTGGGGTGTTTGTGCTCCGTTTGCACGCTACATTGTGTTGGAGGTACATAAGGTTATTTGGTTCTTTCCATCCATGGCTCTTTAGCAGCAGAGACTAAAGTCAGAAGCCCAGCTTGCCAAACAGATCATGATTATATCTAACATATAATCACGATGAAAATGAGATTTTAGATGAAAATCTAAAATTAGGATGGGTTGAGAGTGAAACCAGTTCATTCCAGGCAGCTTTCTAAACCCAGTCCTTGGTTCAAATCCCTCCCAGAACATATAGGGCAATGCAGGATCCATAGGTTTCTTGGGAACCAGTCCCATGCTTTCACTGGGGCCAACATGATGCTTTCCTGTGCCTCTGTGGCAAGCCTGGGAAGGTTTTAAACCAGGGATGTCCCACTCAGGGGTGCACACACACCCTTTGGAGTACATTGTAAGGGGGTACTCACTGCAAAGCAGAACAGGGGCTGTTGGGTGCACGAGGGTGCATTTGCTGACTGTGCTTTCACCAGTGGCAATACCAACAAGGGAAGAAAAGTTTGAAGGAATCCAGGGTCCAGAAGCAGAAATAAAACCCTATTCCCAGAGAAATGAGCAGCAAACCCAGATCTCACTAACACGTTAAGGGCTTCCCCATGGCTCTGTGCCACCAACAGCTGTGTGAGTAGCTGCGGCTTTACCCAGCCACACTGCTTAACTGTGATTTAGGAAATAAACCTGCAGAGTCTTGGGTTAAACAGACAGAGTGGAAGTGCAGGGCAATGTCCCTGGGATTAGCAGCTGCCTAGGGGACGAGCTGGTGGCACTTCAGTGCCAGATAAGGCTGAGCAGCAATGCTGCAGGGGCTGGAGGAGACTGGAGCCAAACTCCAACCAGGGGAAGTGCCACCACCCCAGAAAAAGAACCAGCGCTGGGGACATTTTTGTGGTGTCTGCTGGCCTCCAGCAGTGGTGAATTGTTGGACAGAGCCATGGGGAACATGTTTCTGGTGTCAAAATAGACTCCAGCCCTATCCGATGTGCCCTATCTCATCTGATGACCAGTGAGTCATGAACAAAGGCAACTGAGTCATGTCAAGTCTCTGATCTCCAGAAAGGTCACTAAGCTGCGATGTAATATCATAGAGTCATTTCGATTGGAAAAGACCCTTAAGATCATTGAGTCCAACCATTAATGTCACACTGCCAAGTCCACCACTAAACCACATCCTCAAGCACCACATCTACTGCATCTGATGGTTAAATGGTTACAGTAGTACTACAGCCTCAGATAAAGCCATATCGTGTTGGAATATTAATGATGTCATTATAATGTGGCTACCAAGTCATCTTGCCTCTGTAGAAACTCCCCACCCTTGCAGAGCAAAACCTTGAGCCTCTCCAGACAGCCCCAGGCTGAATGCAAGTAAATGTTCTTTACTTCTTGTTGCTATATGGCCCTGGGTGTTTTCCACCCTCAAGAGTAGGCAGAAATAAGAGGCAGTTAACACAGGATCAGCATGCACGTTTTCCTCTAGCAAACTCAAAGCAGCAGTTTCCCCACTACATGGTGCTAGAAACCAGCAGCAGATAGAAATCAATGCAGAGCAGGGACTGTGGTCTGCCCTTGGCAAAGAGGAGATCTCCAAACACTTAGATGACAATAATTCGGAGGATAAATCAGGCTTCCTGATCCTACTCTTTAAGCTTTTAAATGACTGGAAGGTCACAATCCAACAAGTGTT
Organism: Columba livia; assembly: GCF_036013475.1. Lineage (NCBI taxonomy): Eukaryota > Metazoa > Chordata > Aves > Columbiformes > Columbidae > Columba > Columba livia. Next base: position 2,382,517 of record NC_088609.1, read on the forward strand.
TTTATCATAAATCCCTTGTACCTGTGCCCATCAGACAGATAAGCATTGAATACAATGTGTAGCTGAACTGTAGCCCCTTCAGGGTCACTACATGGCCAAAAATAACCCAAAAGTTTGCGAACCTACAGGCAAGGTGCTGCACAAACCCCTCACAAACCCTCTCTGTAAGGTGGACAAGTCAAAGGTTGGAACAATTGGTTCCCTCTCCCCCCACCAGTTTGTTTCTGATTATTTTGCACATAGATCACAAGGCCAAAAAAAAAATGTGTCTTGTTTCACCAGGGAAGGGAAAAGAAACACACTTGATGGTACTTCAATAAAACCTTTTTCTTTCCTTTCGAAAACACCATCTCAAGTAAATTAATAGGCCCATTCTGACAAGTATGAGTCGCTTTCAGTACAAACTAACCACAAAAGCTAGAAATCTGGTTTTAAATTTAGAGAAGAAGGCAAAAAACGAGAAGATTATAAAATAATTCACACATTTTTTTAAGCAGGTATATCAGCAGCGATCAGGAGAGAACAATAAGCTTCCAGCACCAGACATCATCATGGAACCTCTAAGCCACAGCCAGGCAATAAACAGAGCTCTATAGTGAACAAATAATTACAGAGTTTGAAATCTAAAGATTATACCATGTAACTTATGCAGAGAATAACCTCCACTCCACACGTGTCTTTTCAGCTTGATACTCCATTAACATTAATAGCTTTTTCTGTCAATTTGCACAGTTTTGCCTTTGAGAAAGAACCCCCTTATTGTCTTCCCAAATAATGTTTTGAAAGTTGTGGCCAGCTGATGTGTCTGGATCTACCCCACTCTGGTTTTCTGTATTTCTTCCACACACAGATATCCTCCCCAAAATGCAAACTGATTTTCTGTGGACATACACATGTTTCCTATTGACAGCTGTGGGATCCATGTGGGTGTTTTTCTGTGACTTACAAACACGCACATGCAGACTCATACGCTCTTAGTATTATTCCCGTTGAAAACTTTAAGTCTAGAAGATTTCTTTAAAAATCACATAGGAAACACTAACAGAGAAGAGAAGAAAATACTTCTCTAAAGATACACCTCACCATGTTAGTTAAAAGACTTTCTTCCTACAGCCCTAAACAGCCACAACAGAGAAAACTGGGCTCCTAAGGACAACTGAAATGTGCAGCCCTGGCTTTAGATCACAGTTGCTTTAAGATCATAGCAAAAGACACGCTAGCTCTTCACTTTGGTGGCTGAGCTCCTGCAGCTTTCTCTTCCACGTGGGCTAAGTCACTAAAGAAGCTGGAAAATGAAACTTCCAGCTTTTTGCCCAGTCGTAGTGTGGACATTATAGCCCAGAAGTGCAACCAGCAAACCAACCTTCCCCGGGCTCAGCTGCAGCTGATGTCCACAACCGTCCTCCTTTGCCCCCTGCACTTTTACCTTGGGCAGCTTTGGGTACATGACAAAGCCATGACCGTTCCTAACCTTGTTGACCTTGAAATTTTACAGTTTTACAAAGAATATATATATATATATATATATATGCATATATATATATATATATAGTGACTACAGACACACAGCTTTACAAATAAATGGTCACTGTATACCATGACTACACATATATGCACATATATATAAATTAGAGGCAAGGCACAACATTTTCCCATGCCTCAGCCCCAGAGACAGCTGATGGATTAGGGATGAAAGATTATGTAGATATCGACCTGAAGCAGCAGTAGAGTGGGATAATTTAGTCCCATGGGTTAATTGACTATGAATGATCTTAAGATCACCAAACAACCTGACTAATAGCTTGTAATAGGAGCTTTACATACAAGACACATAGCATCTTGCAATATCCCACACATTACTATATGCCTCCCATTATTACAGATCTAATGTTATAAGAAAGATGACACGTGGTTTACGCTGTATGGTGTTTCATATGTATATCACGTATTGTGTGATACGTATTTCACATTATATTACATATTGTGTCAATGTGTACCGAAGCAAGGACTGGATGCCAAACTATATCGACAACAACTGTACAACATCCGTTAAAAGCAGAAGCCCCGCAGTGCTGGCAGGTATTGTTGACACTGTGGAGGGGACAGGGGGCACAGTCTTGCTAAACAGATTCGGGATTATATTCCGTCTGTAGAAGGAGAAAGCACGGAGACGATACTGGTTTCTGGCTGGGTCGCTTAGCTACACACGGGTCATGCTTCAGATTTTCTGAATTTCACCCATCGATGTTTTAAAACAAAACATACAGGTGGTTTTCACCTCTCCGCTACCCCAAACAGTGTCTGAGCTTCTAGACCCAGGAGACATAAGGTGGGCATGCAAAACCAAAGGGTATGTGTCCAGGACCAGAACGCAGCCGGGTCCGGGAGGACACCCTTTCGCACCCCCTCCCCTCCAGCCCGCCGCCTGCCTGCTCCAGGCTCGGCTTAAAGCCCATTTAGCTGGAGAAGTTAAACTGTTTTGCCTCCCCTCTGTCAAACAGATTTGTTGGTCGAGGAAACCGCCAACAGCCAGCCTGGGTGTCAGCTGAGTGGTAACTTTCTGCCTCGGTGGTTGACATTAAAGCACCTGAATTCAGTGTAAACCACTGAGTCCACGTTTCAAGTCTTTGGGGAGGGAGAAAAGGAGTGGAGAGGGGGTGGATTTCTGATGATTTCTGATTTTCGCGAGGGACTTTAGGGACCAAGGAGCAGCAGCAAGCCCGCAGCACACACACATTCTCGCGTTTCTGGTCGCAAGCACAAGGCGAACCGGTGTCTCTGGGTTTGGAACCAACCCCCTTTCCTAAAATAACGTTTGCTTAACACCCATCGCCGGCTGGATTTAGCCTTGAGGCTTTGCTTTGCTCGCTTTTTCTTCCTCCTCCTTCCTCCGGCCCGGCGTCCCCCTGCGGGGGTGGGTACCGGGGGTGTACGCACATTCTGGGGACCGACCGCACTACGCCGGGCTGGCAAGGACAGGGACAGGGGGGAGGCGCCGGGGATGGGGGCAGCACCAGGCGGGGACACGGGAGCCCAGAACACCGGGGACCCCACCTTGCCCGCGGCCCCCGGGGGCTGAGCGGCTCCGCTCCCCGCGAAGTGAAGGAGGAGGAAGAAGAGGCGCGTTTCGGTGCGGGCAGGTCGGCAATGAGCGCGGGGCCCGGGCTCACGGCGGGAGGGGGCGGAGGTCCCGTCGTGTCCCCCCGGCCGCCCCCGCACCCCCCTTGGCTGCCCCCGGTGCGTGCGCGGCTGCGTACGGATCGTTTAAAGATGTGCGCGCATCTGTATCTAAATGGTCGTTGCGGTAACTATGTACAGCTCAAAGGTCGTTTAGAGGTAAAAATTATACATTTTTATGTATTGGGAGGCCATTTCTATATATAGAAACATACACGTGTAAACGGCCGAATATTTGATAAAGTCTTCCTGCATATATCATGTATATATACGTATTCACCTACATGGTAGGTCTGTTTAAACATATCTGTAGTTGTGTGTATCACTTGAATACGCCACGTCCATAATTTCTAATTCTCTTTCAAGAACATAATTCATCTAAATGTATGTACTAAATTTAGTTGAAGGGTATACTTCATCTAAGGATATACATAAATTTACTTTGAAATATTTTCTACAGTATGTAGAACTGTATATATAACAATTTCGAATTATAAGTAATGTGTCCATAATGTGCCTCATACGCGTAAGGCATATTTCATCGCACATTTCACAAATGTATCGTGTAATGAATTGCGAATTCGTCCTGTGTGTCAAGTATATATATATATACTGAGGTATAATTGTGTGTGTGTGCGCTAAACTTATTATTATCGGGGAACGAACAAAACGAAGTAGGAGGCAGAAGCCCCGGGCAGGCATCTATCAAAGCAAACCTGCCTCGGGGGACATAAACACCCTGATTTTGTTTCGGAGCCTGGCTCTGCTCACCGGGAGAAATGTCATTTCGAAACCACGGGGCAGCTGAGCTGGTCCCGCTGTCGGACCAGCCCCGGCCCCTGGCGCTGCCCCCGGGGCACGGGGGTCCCAGGACCCCCCGGGTCCCCGTCAGCCCGTGGTGGAATTGCCCCGGGGCAAGTAACGATGGCTGGGGGACTGCAAATGCTGTGTTTACACACGTTGGCCCTCGGGAGGAGGAAGAACGGATGTCTGCAAACCAATCTCTGCAGGGAAATGAAGATAAAGACGCAACAAAAAAAGCCCGCGAATAAAATAAAAATCGCAGCGAAACGGACACAGTCTCTCCCGGCGGAGCCAGCCCCATCCAAAGCCACCGGTTGTTTACAGCAAAAGTCAATCAGGGAAGAAAACAAACCAAAACCAAACCAAGCCAGCTTGTTTGGTTTGTCTCGGGAGCAACGCTTTTCGACATATTCGTAACATTATTTTGCATCAGTCGATGTGATTGTGTAAAAAACCTTTCGGGATGCAGGCGGCGAACGGCTGTTACAGCTCTGCTGCTCCCGCGGGAGCGAGGGAGGAGGGGTCTGGGAAGCGAGGAAAGAAAAATGACAGAAGGTGTGCGGGGGTACTGCTAAACAGAAAGATGGTGGAAGATTGAGATGCTAAACGGGGGGAAGACGGCAAATGACGAGACGGACAGTTATAGAGGGACTGAGCGGTGGAAAGGGTTGGGGTGTTGAGGGAGGCTCTGGGGTGAGGCGAAATTCGCCTCAACTACAACAACCTTAAGGTGGGGGAGAGGAAAAATAAATAAATTAAAAAAAAAAAAGAGAGAAATATGAAGAGAGCTCCAGCTGCGCACCAGGTGATGCGGCCGGAGCACAAAGCAGCCCGGCTCCGAGACGTCCCGGGGAGAACCCCCCTGTCTTGGAGGTTTGTTGCTTCCTAATGCTCAACATCTTTATGTACTAATTAGAAGTGCCTGGCGATGCCGGCGCCTTAGCGCACCGCCTGGAGGGCACGGCCACCCCTCCGCCGGGAGACCACCCCGTTTGGGGCATCTCTGCTGGGGCCACCTTCCCGCAGGCACCTGCACTGGGAGCGGGGGGGACACTGAACACTTTTCCCCTTGCTTCCAATACCAGCAACTCCGTCCTGACACCGCTCTCACGAACAGGGCGTTGCACTCGAGCAATTCCTGCAAGATCCAGCCCTTCTAAGCTAACGCAGTAAGATGTTTGTTTTCCCTGTTAAAATATATATATATATATATATTTAATCCCTTTATTTTGTAGTGTTTTGGTCTCCGAGAGCAGCACGGCCCCCTCAGGGCTGTCCCGGGCACGGAGCCGGTGCATTTCCCTCGGCGGGGCGCAGGGGGTGCAGCGGGACCGTGCGGCGCCGCGGGCCGGAGCGGCGCGGAGCCGCAGCTTTTATTCGTGGTTTCTTTCCTACGTTTTGGGTTTTTTTTCCCCTTTTTTATTTTAACCTCTCCCTGGAGGAGCGAGCTGAGCAAAGTCACCCTATGCATTTCCCCCATTCCCCCCGAAAAGAGCCGAGAAACCCCCCCGAAAAGTCACCTGTCCTGCTACGTCTGAGCCCCGGTATCGCTCCCCGGGAAAGGTGGGGGGCAAATGCTGAGATAAATGTCTTCAGCGCTGCAGCCAAATTCCCAGCAGCCCGAATAAACTGTCACCTTCCTGCTCGGGAACGGGCGAGTCTCCCTGGCCCCAGCCCTCCCCGCGGCCACCCAGGTGAGGGACACCCCTCATGGAAAGGCAGATTTATTGTCCCTAATCAGCAAATCGTTCAGGTCATTACAAGCCCATTAGCCAGGCACGGGCGGGGCGAGGAGAGACCCTGGCCGCGTCTTACCGTGTGAACCAGTGCCTTTGAAAACCGGAGAAACGGTTCCCTGGAGAGTTCCCTGTTATCCCTCTCCTACAGGAATGACCGCCCCCAAAGGGGTCTAGTCCCCCTAAATCTGACAACCCCATCCTTGCCCGGACCCCTTCCTGCATCATTTGCAGCCGGGGTAACACATCTTCCCAGCAGGGCCAAGGGGATGAGACCATTGCACTGGGTTTGATAGATTATTAATTTTTTTTCTTTTTTAATACCAGCCCCACTTTTTACCACCTTTTCCCCTTATTTCTTTTCCCGGTCCCTGTCACTGACATGTTTTCAGTAAAAACATCAGGGATTCAATGCTGCCTATTCTGTGGGTAATCCGGGGGTTGCTGTGCTCATGCTGGCAAGTGCATCCTGTTGGGGAGGAATTTTGGGGCAGAGCCTCTCAGGTCTGTGTCCACTTGGATCTATACTAGGGATTCAGCTTGGAGGGAGGGAAAGAGGGCAACTCAACCCCCTGAAAATCAGGACTCCTGTACCACCCCAATGTGGCATACTGCAGCATCCCTGGTACCTATCCTGGGTACCAGGGATGTCACCAGCCACAGGGGGGTTGCACAGATCCCCATGGTGGGGCCAGAGAGGACCTTGTCTCCCCCTTCACCCTTTTTACCTCCACCCTAGTAATTATGCAACCTCTCCTGACCCTGCTTTCTATCCCTTTTATCCTGGCCTCAGTGCCTGTTCGCCCAAGCAGGCAGGGCTGAGCCGTTGGAGATTGCTCTGAGGTCCTTCCATCTGGCACTTTCTCTCTGTTCCCCCACTCAATAAATAAAATAAGGGTCACCTTTTTTTTTTTTTTTTTACTTTTTTTTTTTTTTTGGATCACACACCAAGGCCCATCACAAATGAGACCCCCGAGGCTTTGATGCCTGTGTTTGGACACAAGCAATTATCTCTAATTATTGTTTTGCTTTTCAGTTTGCCCAACTTTCCAACAGCCTTGAAAAGAAACTTCAAGGAGGGGGCTCAGCAGACTGAATGAGACATTTCTCCATGAAAGCCCCTCCCAGAGCCCCCTCTCGCTTCCATATTGAGAGACACAAAATCTTCACAAATGTTTAAGTACAATATGGGTTTGGTGAGGGGTTTTCTTTTCTTTTTTTTTTTTAAGATGATTTCTAAAGACACAGGAACATTTGTACAAATAAGACGCAGATGGGAATGGGGTGAAGGAGCACACTGGAGCTGAATATCTGGGAAGGGACGTGAAATGGCTTTCAGCTGGGAAGGAAGTGGAGAAGCAGAGATTAAAACCCTCTTAGACTTTCCCACCACTCATAAATAATACATTAAATTGCACTTATTGCTTTCTGCTCACCGAGGAGCACCGGGCAAAGGCCTCGAGTCCCAAAGAAAATTCGCAGTCTGGGGGAATGGCAGGATTGGGAGGCAGGAATGGGGAAAAAGTGATATTTTTGGGAAGCTAGAAGGGCGGGAAACAACTGAAAATAACATGTCAAGTCTAAGCTCATGCATGTGTCACACACCTGCATATACACAGACACATCTACATGCATGTATTTTCTCATGCTGGCAAAATACATAAGGATATATATGCACCTATACACACATGTGCACAGAAACATGCAGCCTGGGCACAAAGATGCTCACAGTCTGAAACACCTCTGTGCACACCGGTATCACACACACACACACATATGCATGGCGGGCACAAGTGTGCACAAGCGGATGTGCATACATACATTCACATCCACATGTGTGTACGCGCATCCACAGGTCCATCACATCTGTGTGCTCGTACACACAAGGAGGTGGGGGAAGGATGAAGATAAACAGGTAGATGCACTTTTAGTAACAACTGTAAACCCCTGCACTGTATATGTATATGATAAAGTAATTTCAGAGCCAGGATTTGCGTCATACATCCCCTTCCAGCTTCTTAAAGTGATGATAATAACAACACTGCAACACAGGTTTCCCACTGAATACCCAAAGCCTGTGCGTTTTAACCACTAACCCACCATTTATTTAGCAATCCTTCACAGTAATCAGAGCAAGCTATTCAAAATATGTCCAGCCTGCTGAAACACGTCTTTGGCTGAAGGACACCGATCATTTTCTGCAGCTAAAATTCCTCTGCAAATCAATGCCATCCAGCCTTAGTCCTTCACTAACCAGCCTAATGGTCCATCACATCTCCATCCAAGAAAAGGAAAACACAACCCTGCTCCTACCCCAGACCTAATTGCACAGACAACAAGTGGAAAAGGTGGGGGAGCTTTTGTTTATGGCTCCCCCCGCTTTGGCAGTAGCACTGCAGAGAAGTGGTGTTATAAATATTTATCTTTCTGCCTGACTGTCTGTCAGCATATACGTCTAAAGAAACACACTAACTATACATATGTAAGCATGAAATAGTAACCTATGTGTATTTGTACACATCGTGCTTATATATGGTGAGTGTATCATTATATACATGTGTATGTATACATACATGGATATAAATAAACCCAGGCATGTATGTTCCTTGGGTATTTTACTTTACCTCTTCATTATTACCAGAGACAGCAATAATAGACATATTTCTGTCAGAACTAGGCTGGTAACATAAGAGCGTATTATCCTTTTAGGAAAGTAATTAGCATCAGGGATCTGATTCCTTTTACTACCCTTCTAATTAATTATACTTGGTAATGCCATCATTAAGAAGAGCGGAGTGTTTGTTCTTTTAATCTCTGTGTAAGGGACATGAGTTGGGAACAAGCTGCTTTGGGGTAACTTTGCTGCTCTCTTTATTCCACCACTCAGGCATCCTTTTTGCACCCCCTCCAAACAAAACGAAACAACTCCCCCCCAAAACCCCCTTTCAAACAAAACTAGGAAACACAGCGAATTAAAGCAGCCTTGACTTAAAAATGACCCATATGTTTGCAAATGCTTTCCAAATGATCCCTTTCTGAATCCATGTGTTGCGCACGGGGTGGCGGGGCTGGGGTGGAGGACACCCCGCTAAAGATTGCGGCTCCGATCCGGGGGTTGTTCCTGAGCTCGGGGGCTGTCTGCGGCACAGCGTGACCCTTGTGCCAGGGGTCGGTGCACTCGCCCGGAGGGCGGCTGTCCCCATTGCTCCGGCACAACCGCGGGCCCCACTCCCACACGTGGGGTCCCGGATCTAAACTGCTAATTGCATGGGTTCACAGATCCTCCAGCCCAGCGCCTCGCCGAAAATCAGCTCCTCGCCGGGCCCGCATCTCTTGGGGACCACACACAAGCACTGCACAGAGCTTTTGTGTGGCAGAAAAAAGGGGATGAATAATAGAAAGGGCGAGAAAGAGAAAAAGAGTTGGTAAACACATTGGCTGTGGTACCTAGAAACCAAGGCAGTGCGACAGGTTCCCAAGAGAAGATCAAAAGTTGGCCTTTGGGATAAGCAACTGAGCAAACTCAAGTACGTTTCTATAATGAACTGCACAAAAGCAGCAGAAGGAGTACGGCGCTAAACTCAATGAGCTGCTCATAATGCACTGATATGTATATTATATAGGTATTCCCGTACCTGCCGTACCAGTCCTGGCCAGCATAAGTGGGTGCACGGGCAAAGTACAGCACATAAATCTGCCACACACACCGCGCGCTGCACAATCTATAAAAATAGATATGCACCACAAAGATACATGCAAGTCATTCTCTCCAGAGAGAATTAGATAAAAAAATACAGAGCTCTGCTATGAGACCTCAATGTAGATATTTACATTTTACCTACAGATACCTACAGAGATGTGTGCGTTCACAGACACAAAAATAACGCTGAATACACAAAATCTGCACATGTACATCACATATTGTCCTGCGTGTCTGGCAAAATAAATCTATGTGTTTAGAGGTCTGTGTTATATATTCATATAGTTCTGTGTGTATAATTCAGTCACTAAAATGTACAATTGATTCCGGATGTAGCAGGCACAGATGGCTGTGTGCTTGTTATTGTGGTATACAGGCTACTTTTACATCCAATAAAAAAATGCTGCTCAAAAATATTACCTTTATACTCCAAAACATAAAGTGAGACTTTTCTTAAGAAAGCGGGGTGTGTTTTCATATTCTAAAACTTGGGCAGCCTGGGAGATCATTAATACTCACTTATCTGTCTCCTGACATGACATCTGTCATGTCACTTAGCTTTCCATTAAGAAGAACAGGGAGCAGTTATATTAAGTTATGTCCCAGCTATCTTCTTAGAAAGAAAAGACCCTGTTTGTTCCAGGAGCTAATATGCTGGTTCCCCTCACTGTTACTCACTGAGGCAGTAAGTGTGGATATGACAGCCAGACAACTGATATAAATGCACATGGACATTTAAGGTCCAAAAGGAACATAATACAGCGTAATCCCAGTTTAACGTTATTTTAAAATAAAGGGGAAACACTTGAACTCTCCCTACATAATGGTGTGAATTTTGCCCTGGATAAGATTACGTGGTTTTCAGGCATGATTAGCTATATGTCTAAACTGAAAAGAGACAAAAACAAACCGAGTAGCTTTGCAGTGCCTTGTGCTGAGCTCAGCGGTTTTTAAAAAGCACGATACGGAACTCATTCAACTGAAGTGTAGCCATAGCAGTTGTTTTATCGAGAGAAACATGCTATTAGAAAACACTAAGTGGATATACCAGTTTGAATTTGTCCGATGCTTTATACAGAAGACACCTAATGTAACTTAATTTTTCAGCTGATAGTATGAGTTACAATCAGTTTGAAACCTATGCAGTAAGTCTAGATAGACCTTAATAAACAGTGGTTTCTTACAGACTTAGTTAGACCATCTCCTATCTCCCTTAATTAATTCATCTTGATAAAATAACCAAGATGAATTTGTAAAGCAATGTGCCAGTGAAGACAGAAAATAATATCTACAAATGTGTGTGTGGAGCACACGTGATAGGAAGGAAGGGAGAATGCCAATTTTGAGTTATTAGTAGCAATTGGTTTTGCCTGTATGCTTACACTAGAACTCTTCCTCAGGCCTCCCAGAGAAGGTGATCAGGGAACACTGAACTCTTCCTCAGTTTACAAGAATTAGGCACTAACCAAAGAAACGATGATGTAGCAGGTTTAAGACAAACAACCAAAGCTTTTCAGAAGGTGCATTGTTAAACTGTGGAGCTCACTGACAGAAGCACAGAGAGGAGTTCAAAACAATGGTTAGACATTCAATAAATATTCGGTGTGTGTCTCCAGGCTGCCCCTGGCCAGAGGCAGGAGCAGTCCCTGCGACACACATCGGCAGAGGCAGGGACCAAACCCCAGCTGTCCCCGTCACCAGCAAACGCAGCGCCCACCTAGACACCACATGAAAACAGAGCATGGAGACGCACTTTCTCTCTGTTCTCTGGATGTGTTTTAATAGCAAAGAATGATCCTCTGCCTGGTCATAGAAAAGTGACTTTTAATCGCTATCTATTGCTGAAAGCAGGTTTCAGCCTGTTTTCCAGAGGGACACCCCTCCTAGAAGCAATATGTGAGACCCCAAGGCAGAAAACAGCACAGGATTACAGCTACGACCCAAACACGATCATTGTCTGCATGCTCATTTGGTGACTCATTGCTCCGTAGCCTGGTTTAGGCGGACAGTAACATCCCTCTCAGATGTCTGTGGCATTGCAGAGGAGGTTGTGACACCAGTCAGTTCACTGACTGCAGAGGGGGTCAGACTACCTACCTGACACTGATCAAGCAGTTTCTGACCTATCTTGGACCTGCAGATTGACAAGACAACCATTTCAAGCCTCATGAGGATGGACTAGCCTCTGTCAGATGGCTTTTGAAAGCATCTCAAAGTAGCTCCTGGGACCTTCACACAGGAGAAAGATGACACCTTCTCAGAAGACATGGTCTCCTCTGGCTCTGCAGCAGCCAAAAGTTTCACATGGCAAACCCTGAGCCAAGGTCACTCCTGGCACTCATCTTTCTGTTAACCAACCCTACAGGCGAGCTGAGCTGAATGCCAGCAACGGTACAAAGTCCATGTCAATAAGCAGCTTGGAAACAGCTCATGATTGAGGTGCCCTACCACAGATTCAGCAGAAGCCACCTGAGAGGGCTTTGGGCTTTACATCCTGTTTCTTCCTCTCTGTGTTGTCACTTGGGTGGTGAGAAAGACTGATACTTCTCTGGGATCTTCCCTGGGGAAAATGTTGTGAGGGGAGGGGAATTAAGTCTGTTGAAGAAGCTGTAGCAGCACCAAAGCCAGTGAGTTGGGAAAGAGCAGCTGGGGGAGCAGAGGAGCACCCCCAGGTCTCACAAATGCAATCTGGGGTAAAGCTACTCTCACACAACCCTTGGAGCCCTCACATGCAGCACTGCTGTCTCCTTACAAAAACTAAGACTTTCTGACACAGCTATGTGCCTTTCCCTTTGGTGACGGCTGAATAAAGCAACGGAGCTGCGACTGCCAAGAACCTGAAGAAGAATTTTAGGAATGTTTCAATTAGCTTGAGAGAGTGATTAGCAGTGATTCATACCAGCTTAGTGTCCCCTCCTTGTTGCTTTCTGGCTGCGTGATTCAGCAGGTGAGCTTGTCCAACTTGAGCTCATTTTGGCCACTTGAGCCAGTTTTGCAGCCCATGACTTAAGAGGTGTCACTTCCCCAGCAGTAGCCGGGTGCAAGTTCAGCCTGGGTGTGAGTTACAAGCTGAGAGGGAAGATGGAAGTTATTCCAACTCCAAGTCCTCCAGAGTCTTTAAATACTCCAGTTCACCTCGGCCTCACTGAATGCAGTCTCTTCACTTGGCTATAGCATTTCTGTCAGCCTCCCACACTCTGTGTAAAACCAAACTCCAGCCCTCTGTATCCTCTCAATTATTGGCCTTTATTGTACAAGCTCCAAGAACAAAGCTAAAGAAAAACAATGAAAATAAACAAATTTTAAACACAACCACATTTCATGCCCATTCCCCAAGCCAAGCTCTTATTATTCCAAAGAACAGGGCAACAAATAGGAGGGACAAGAAGTGATAAATGAACCCCTCTGACAATCAGCAGATCATGGTTCTTGCTCAATAAAAAGTAGCTCGCAGTGCTCATTTTAGGTCATAGATATCATGAGACTTCATTAATGACTCACAAAATGTGCAGAGAGCTTTAAATGAGAACTATTTTCTTTGTGTGCAAAATAAACTGATAATAATGGCTGGAGCAGAAACAAGTTGGCAAGGTATAGAGAGACCACAGTGTGGTCAGCACAGATTACTGTCATTTGCTAGAATAATTGCAGTGGTAACTGTTGCTGTTGTTGCTAAGTGTTTTTCTGTTTTGTTTTCTTTTGTTATTTTGTTTGTATTTGGTGGGTTTTTTTGTTGTTGTTTTGTTTTTCCCTGCATGTCTTTGTGGTGCACACTATTTCTGGCCAGATTCTGCCACTCCCGTGGAGTCAAGGCTGCCCACTCTGAGTTCTGGATCATCCTGGCTTGGTCTATTCTTAAGTGTGGACACAACCTCATTACCCCCCCTCAGCTACAGTCACTGCCCGAGGCAGGTAACTCTATTGACATCAGATTTTGCTGTGTGGCAGGAAGATATTATGGTTTATTATATTGCAACTTGGTGGCTTCAACCCCTAATTGGGAGGGTAGGAGGGCGCAAACATTTGTGAAACGTGCCCCATGTCCTGGCACGTGATGGAAGGACACCCCATGTCACTTGGCAAGCATGGGGCTGCTTTCTGGCTTGCACAGAGATGCTGGTTGTCTCCGGCTTCCTATGGCTGCCACGCAGGACCTTGGAGTGGGGAAGACTTGTGGCACCACGCTGGCTGTGACTGCCCCAGGGGGTGTAAGGCAGAAGCGAAGCGCTGGGGCTGAAGAATTTTTCTCCTTTTCCACCCAACAAAGTAAGTGAATTGCACATGAGGGAAAGCTCGTCTCCAGAATGAAGGTAACAGGGTGCTGGTCTTAACAGAAAGGAGGAAAAGCACAGAGCAAATCAAGGAAAGGGAATAAAGAGACAAGGGTGTAATTTTTTTTCCAGTCACTAGAAGCATTTTAAATATGGTGAACCAGAGAGCTGGTTTATTAGCATCCAATTACCCTACGAGAGCAGAACAAAGGTCTGAAGCTGTGCCTGAAGGGAAGGTGATGCTTTCTAACACGGTCGGCCCTGAACTCCCCCAAGAAGCATACCTGATAATTAAAATCAAAGAGGGCCAGGTGCAGCCTGGGAACAAAGAGGGGAACTGCTCTTGGAGTGCATGTTTTTCCCTGTTGCCTTTGACACAGCTTTGTGTTCTCAAGTGATCTCTAACTTCTGATGTGCCAGGACTCTCCATCACACTTTATATGAATATGGGAGATGCCACCTTTGAACTTTTCATGCTCATATTTAAGCTCACAATGACACCACTCATAAAGGATGGATGCTGAGTTCCCTTGTTTTATGTACCTCCAAACCTTTTCTGACCAAGTTTCATGCTGGGGGATGCAAAGTCAGACCAAGAATAAAACAGGTCCGGTCCAAGCCAGGAGATTCCTACTATCTCTTCTGGATGTGAAAACACAAGATCAGAAAGACCTGCACTGTCTCTGGGTTTCAAGGGTAGGTGCAGACTCAATGCTTTTTATTTTGTGTGCAAGAATTTGAAAATGGACGATATGTTCCAGCTAAAACTTCAGATACTAAAAGGAGTCTGAAAACTGCATTAAGGAAGTACTTAAAAGATCTTACAGCTTCAAAATCTTAATACCAAGCCTTATGGCTGAATATCTTCTGTTATTAGTCACAAAACAGTGGAAGATTTTGGCTTTTTATCTCATTATTTAAACATGCTGATATCCAGTAAAGTATTTCAGTGCATAAAAAACATATCCAACGCGAGACAGAATAGAATAGATCGAATATTGCTCCAATGTCTGAAATTCCCTCCTCCAAAATCCCCAGAGGATCTGTGTTCAAAACACTGTCATTTGGCCTTAAAAATTTGTCTCTGTATGAAAGATATCATTCAAACATGAAGCAAACCAAACCTTTAGTGCAAGCTGAGTCTTTGGACCCCTGGCTTAGTCCCAGCCCTCTGTTGGGACCAGGGAGCGAAAATTCATGCAAGAGATCACAGAGATTTGCCTGTGGTGTCCCTCACAAAGAATGAACTGGTCAGCTCATTTCAGCAATGACAACTATGTCATTGCTACTTCTTCTTTCTCCTCCCTCCCCACCTACTTTTATCTGCATAAATATTAATACCGCATCTCCTAATTAAATCCAGGAATATATTTACCTTCAGAGATGAGCTACTTAAGCAACACAAGAGGGTCCTCTTGTTTCCATGAAACTTTGCAGCCTGTAAAATGCAGCAGTTCTTTCCAGGGTTATTGCTGCTCAGAAAATAATGGGAAAAGATGAGGAATATTTCTGAAATAGGTCAAGTACACTCCAAACAGAAACATGCTAATAGGCAGAGATGTAAGAACAATGTCAAATGTCAATGATCACGAAGTAGCTCCCGAATATATATTTACTGAATGCAATGCTTCTCCGCTGAACAGAGTTGACATAATGACATGCTCTTAGAGAAAACTTTCCTGGTTATTTAATTAGAGGCGTTATTATATATATATATATGTTTTATTTTTTTTTTTTTATTTACTGGGGTGCAACTAGAAAGTTCCTACCCTCAGAAGACAGACTCTTTGAATTATAATAATAATATAGCCTGGAAAAGGCAAACAACATCTGTTTTTCTATAAAGCAGTCACCTTAGCTGCACTTCACTCCACACCTAGTGCAACGGTACAGCTGAACCAGTATTGACTGAAGAGTATGTTCATGGGAACATCACATTGGGCTGATGCTAAAGTCAAGGTAAAAGACCCCAACTGCAGCTTCCATGTCTGCAAGAACTTATTACCCCATCAGAAGAAAAATCTAGACCAATTCAACACGAGATCAGATAAATCCATACCGCCTGGTCCTTATCAACCGTGTTCATGCAAGCAGTTTGACTGATAACCTCCCATACTATTTATGCTACAACCCAATGAAAACCACTTCCAGAGTGGACACTGGCAGACTCCCGTCAAACAGGACATACCAAAATGGGTTTTTGCAAAAGTCTGGAACCTGGGAAACTGCTGTTCTCGAGCTGCATGATGCATGACCAAGCAAACCAGGAGGGCTGTTATTCCAGTGAGGCTGTGCTCAAAGTACAACGCTTGTATGGTCCCTCTCTCTCCTCTTTTCCACTATTCTTATCCGATCAAAAGCCAAAGTAACACGTCCAAGAGAAAAACTCAGCATCACACTGAAATTAATAAACCAGGGCAACTTATGCAAGACACATGAGCTAAGCCTGTCCCGCTGCTCACTACCAGGAAGGTCTCTGCTGTGTTTATCTTCTGCTATTGCTTTACGACTGCCGCATCTCAAGGGACCAATTGGAAAACATGCCATGGGATTTGTTTGCTTTGGATCTTGTTCAACTCAAAACCACAAAGATGGTCCATAACCAACTTTTGATCAGAGCTGATCAAATCCAGGACTAGTCAGACTTGGGGGGAGGTCCTTGAGACAGGCATGAAGCAGCTTGAATCCGGAGGAGTGCAACAGCCACAAAAAGTGGGTCAGAAATCTAGAAAACATAATGTATGAGAATTACCTGAAAATAAGTGGGTTTGTTCAGTCTGGAAAAGGCAAGGAGGACACTGCCTAACAGTCCACAAACCCATGAAGGAGAAGAAGGTGATTATAGAGCTCTGTGTCTCCTATGGGAGGGAGACCCTTAAGGAGTCTTGCCCTTGAGCTGCGGCAAAGGGAGGATGACATTAGATGTTACAGGGAAAGCTGTTCAAGGTGAAGATGGGAGTGCTAGAAGAGGCTGCTGAGGGAGGCTGCGGTACCTCCATTCTTATCAAGTTTTAAGGAGAGGGTTGACGTGCATGTGACAGAAATGGGTTAGGTCTGAATATTTAGGTCCTGGATGGGGAGAACAAATCAATACCTTCTCAAAGTTCCTTCCCACTCTGTCTCCTAGGATCTAGTAATTCAAGCATATGTAAAATCCACTGGACACACTTCTTCAGATACACTCACAGTTCAGTTCTTTAGCTACCACCTCTGCTCTTTGCAAAAGGTCTTACCTAAGATCTCATGGAAAAAGCACGAGGCAGTTTAGTTACTCTGGACTACAATCCACCTTGATGCGCTAAAAATGGCTTCATAAATCAAAGTGGGGATGAGTAGATTTCTTATCCTGGTAAATGAAACATGGGTATGCTGATAGCGGGTCTTCAGGATGGCCTAGGAGAGCTGGGGACCAGGGATATAACACGGACCTGGCTCCATAGCTGAGCTGCCCCCAGACCCAAGATGTTTGTATCTAGGCTGTTGGTTGGGGGCCTCTCTGCAGCTTTCCCACGTCGGCAGCTATTGTGAAGCACTACGTGAGGGGGAGGTTGTGCTGGGAAGCGTTTCAGGGATCTTCATTTTATCTAAATAAGGACAAAGAGCTTGTTCAGTGCCAGTGCTGCCCCACTGGAGTCAAAAGGCAGTTCTGTTCAAACACCAATGACTCGAGGCCTGAAGATGCTCAGCTCTGGCCAGGAGGACCCGGGAGGCGACGGTCTGTTCCTACCAACCAGCAACGCGGCTGTTTATCCAAAGGAACAGTGCTCTGTGTGAACCATGATAGGTTTATTTTGCAGTCAGCGTCACAAATTATGGCGTTTTTCCATCTATTGTCCTATATGCTAAGTAAACATCATAAACCATTTTGTGCAATGTACTTCTGAGCATCATAATGCAAGAGTTTTACCATCAAGGAACAATGAAAGGGCAAACAAGGAAGCCAAACATGTAAGTTAGCTTTGTTTTCCATACGGTGGAGTAGTATATAACTTGGTTTCTTCTGTCATGTCTTCTATGGTACTTTTTAAAAACTACTGTGCTGTGTTACACAGCTCCATTCATAAAATTAAATTCCACAGGGCAGGAAATCATTCCCTTTTTCATGATCATATCGTCTGAACCCATGCTGCAGGCGACAGGAAAAATTACTAGTCCTGGTGCACATTTAAGGAGTTTCTTCTGCTGCACAGTTCCCACATCAATAAGAAACTCCGCACATGCAGCAAGGCAAAAACCCACCGGGTAGGCTGAAATGGTTTTTTTATGTGTGTGTGGTTTGGTTTAATTTAAAGATGTGCAGATAGAGTTTTCACTCAGCGTGCGGTATTCATTAGTGCAAGGCAGCAAACTTGCCTGGAGATCTGAAGGCCCCAGAAATCAAGTTGTGGGCGGGTAGTGATCGGAAAGGTTTAGAGGGTGATGATTTGATAATTTCCCTAGTCCAGAAGCCTGCAGAGAACACACACATACAAAGCCTGGTCTAGGGCTGCCCCATATCCCAGCTTTCCCGGACACAAGTACTGCAGGGCTGTGGACTGTTCTGTAAGGACATACTGATACGGGATGGACCCACCTAGAAGTATCCCAGACAGGGATATCTACAGACAGAACCAGTTAATAGGATGTGTCTGTTAAAGGCCTGTTTGGCCCGTGGTCTATGGTGGTCCCACAAGTGGCTACTGAAAGCCAGATGAAATAGTTCTTAAATGCACAACAGCAGTTTAAAAAATGTAGATTCGTAGAATCAGAATTACAGAATCATTTAGGTTAGAAAAGACTTTGAAGATCGTCGAGTCCAACTGTAAATCTAACACTGCCGAGTCCACCACTAGATCAGGTCCCTAAGCACCACACCTACACATCTTTTAAATAACTTCAGGAATGGTGACTCGACCACTTCCCTGGGCAGCCTGTTCCAATACTCAATGACCCTTTTCAGTTGTCCTGGTTTTGTTAAAAACGAGTTTCTCTTTCAGTGAATTTGCCTGTCAGCTAAAGCCTTCATATTAACTGCATTTTCCTGGAAAACCAGACACCTGTTTTGGTAAATCTAGCAATGGAATGCAAACTTATTGATAAGCATGGATGGACATCTCGCAAAAGGGGCAACGAGAAACAAGTGACCAAGAAACTGACCTTGTATAACATTCCATTCACGTGAATACTTCATATAGAAGTGGGAGATCACGAGGATCTCGTCCCTTTTGCCTTTGCTTTTTCCCTTCTGCTTGTGGCCAACATTAGGAGAGGACCTTGCTAGTCGTCCCTGCAAACTGAGGCCTAGTGACAGACTGAATCCAGCTCCAGTTGGCTGCAGAGTCCAGTCCAGGACTTTGGGTGCCGGCTCTGCAGTTGCCGAGACTTTCAAGATTGGTTTTGTATATTTTGTATTATTTTCTCTATTCTTATTGGTAGCATTAGTAAAACATCTTTAATTTTTCCAACTCTCTTTTCTCTGTCCTTCTTTCCCTCCCGATGGCCTGTCCTGAGTGGGAAGTGGGGAGAGGGAGGGGCAAAAAGGGGGAAGTGGGGGGGGAGAGGGGGTTAACAATACATCTGCCAGGGTTTTATTGTCACCCCGCAATCTTAACCCTCGACATCAGTGAAGAAATTTCTCTTGATATCCAATCTAAACCTCTCCTGGTGCAATTTGAGGTCATTTCCTCTTGTGGGGGAAGGATATGAAAGACAATGCTCATCCCTAAATGATAACTCAGCTCCTTCTAGGTTTGCCTTGGTAAATGAATGATGCTCAGGCTCTGGTGGACAACAGGCACAGCCCCAGTGAGACCAGATGCTGCTGGGAGCAAGCGGTGAGGCCAGTGGCCGCCCCAGCTCTGCCCCATAGAGAACAGATGGGAATCTTGTTTCACCTCCTGCCTCCAAACCACCCTGAAACTTGACCTTCACCTCACTCTCCTGAGTTTAAGACTAAGTCTTGTGGCTCTCAGTCACCTCAAAGCCTTGTTTTGCTCTTCTCACACAGGATGTGCACAGCACGCAGGGATTTCAGAGACTTCCCACCACAATTCAGGCTGAAGCTGCATGAACTCAAAATTTATCTCAATTTAAAGATTTCCTTTGGAAGGACAGGTAAAGTGTCCTTTATTTTTTATGAAAAACACCTTCATGGTTTTTCTTACCTGCACATCCTGTCTATTGGCAAAATATACCACCAGACTGAAATACTGCCATTAAGGGCGGTAAATCACAAACAAATGCTGTTGCTAGCATAATAGGGCATTTGGAGGGTTACGTGAGCTTCCTATATCTCTGGCACAAACACAGCAGTGAACTCACATATGAAAACCCAGCTTGCAGAACTTACCAGCAGAGATCAGTTATTACTTGGAATCCTTTCTCAAGAGAGCTCATTACATTTCATTAAAAACAAAAACAACCAAAAACCAAACCAAATAACCTAACGACAAAACAAAAACACACAAAAAAATCACCCACCCCCCCCAAAAAAAAGCCAACCAACCAAAACCAAACAAACCCAACAACACAAACAAACAAAACCTTTTAATTTCAGCTCTGCTCGTTTACTATAACTATGACAGCATACCAAAAAGTTGCAGAGCTGTCAATGTAATACAGCACATTACCTTTATGCTTCCAAAGGCATTCTTTCATGGCTTTAAGAAAGACCTAACTGCTTGCTTCAAGTGCATATAGCACATACAGGCTCAATTTTATATTGTTGTTCACTATATATTAAATATATCTACATGTGCACAGCTGGAAATACTAACTCTTGAGTGGAAACAGTAGTTCTTAAGAGTCTGCATATGAGGAAGTGTACTTTAAAAACCTATGTATTACACAGAATACATATTTAAAAATGAACATCTCTCCCTATCCTGCAAAATACAAGAAATGAAACCTCTCCTGCAGGGTTTGGGACTATCGCCATTTAACCCAGCTTTAAAACCCCAGTTAGCCTAACGTGAGCAAGATCCAACCCCAAAGTGCAGGGTGGGGGAAAGAGGAGGAAAGATGGTGAGTATACTTTATCAACATTCAATTGTCCTTGAAAGTGGGGTTGCGAGGGTGTGAAGGGTTGCCCTTCTTCCCTAGATATGGGAAATAAAAAGTGAAACATGGAGATTGAGCAAAGTCCTTCCGCATTCCTGCTGTGCCCATTTCTGGTGTAAATATGGGGAGCAAAACAGAAGCAGCTGAACAGTTTGTAAGATGGAAAACACAACCCCCAGCAGCCTGCACCCCTTCTTTCCCTCCTCATCTATATCACTTGGGGGCTGAAAGGTGTTTTCAGTAGTTTTGCACCTCTGCCTCTCCTGGAAAATCCCACATCAGTGCAGGGGGCTCTTGGCTGGATCCCGCTGGGGTGACGTGAGCCACGCTGCTCGCCACGGCTCTGAGCACGGGCATCCATGCAGCCACTGTCCCTGCTCTTCCGAAACCCAAACACAATGCTGACAGCTGGGTTTTAATCATGCAAGGGCTGATAACCATCAAACGCCACTAATTTCCAACAAATTATCTAATCCAGATGCTTGCCGAATTTGAGTAAACACTGCACCCAACAGGATCATAAAACAAATAAGCACAAAACGGTTTAGGGTTTCGGCTCTCCCCTTCCCTAGCTGGGGACCCTCAAATGGGAAAAAATGCAAATCAGGTGATCCGGCACTTGTGTTTGAAACCAGATCAGTTCCCACGGGATCACATAAAATCTCCCCCCCATGGAGCAGGCGGGCAGCCCCCTGCACAGGGCACTGGCAGCGGTGGGGGGCACGTGTGGGTTTGGGATAACCAGAGCTCTGGGCAAGAAGAGCAACAGCCAATATTGCTCTTGGCAGAAGCAATGATCACGGCTGGGAACAGAGCAAGCCAGGAGGCATTTAGGGATGTTGTCGCCTCCAGATGAGCAGACGAGCTTTGCAAAACCTCACTGGGACCCTGATTCAGCCCCTATCCCCCTCCCACGTGAGGCGATGCTCAACCCACGTGCTGCAGCGTGGATGTCCTGCAGCAAACACACCAGCTGCATGGGCTGACACCCACAGCATCTCTCCAGCGGGAGGAGAGGACCACATGCGGATGGAAAGAGGTGGAAATCATCTCCGCCCTGCGTGGTTTGTGCACACAGGCAGCTGCCTGCAACCTGCCTGCCCAAGGAGCGAGGCAGGGACTGTACTGCTGGCCCAGCGGGCTTGGGCTGCCTCTGGAATCCCCCCAGCTGGCGTTCTAAGGCAGAGGAGAAATTAAAATGCGTGTGTTTGCAGAGAAGCGCACATACAAATATGAATGGAGAAGCATGTTTTTGGCAGTGTGAATCGATTCGGGAAATGGTTAACAGGTTTAATCTGTCTGAAGACAAGAAGTAGATCCTGTGTTGTGTAGGAGTGTGTTTAGATTTTGGTTTTGCAAGCGCTGTGACCTGGAGAGACATTCAAGGTTATATGTACACACTGTATTTATACACACACTAACACATGTAAGTATAGATTTTTTTCCCCTCATTCAGTACTAGCCTACTTTCTTGAATAACTCTCATATAGGATCACATATAAGACAGTCCTCTAAACAAAAGACGTATTTTCTACAGTCATATAGTATTTTCTGATGTATAGTGTGTAGGCAGGTTGTATATTTAAATATACCCTAAATACAGTCATCAAGCAGTACTGTATGAATGCACATGGCACAGCCATGCTCTGCCAAGGCGGGGGAGTCTTGTAAATAAAGGATTCAGTTTACAAATTTTCCTTACACACAAACACACACACACACACGCAAATGCACTGAAAACATATGGGACGGAAAACATTCTTTTGCAGAAGTCTGCAATATTGGATTCAAAGACACAATTGCCCAGAGGTTATGTAAGCTTTGAACAAGAAGGCGAAAAAAATGCAGCACGTCTGAGCAGGCCTTCTGGTGAAATGGGAAATGGCACCTCCCCACTTATAGTGTATTGTCTATTCTATTTCAAATTGGGGAAAAAAAAACTGTTTTCACAATTCCATAAACAACAGCCATCCTTTCAGCAATCTGCGGTGGTCCTTGTTCACAAATGTTCATTAAAAAAATAGCCCCAACTATTAGCCTTCCCAGGCTATTTTGCCATGTGAGAAAATAAACCAGCCGTGTTGCCCATTCCCAAGAATTTTCCCTCTTTGCAATTAAAGCTGATCAATCCTTGCTGTTTCACTCCACTCCCCCTCCACCTCCTTGTCTGTCTAATCTCCTGTTCCCCTCCAAGTGCGTTATTTGGTTTTGGAATTATATCTATTTACCCAGGGTGGAAGTTGCACAACGGATGTGTTTATGCGAGAAAATTGTACTAACTGACAAACGCTGATTGGCACGTGGACATTGGGAGAGAAAACTACAGAGGACATTTTCATCAGCTTGGAATAACACAACGATTGTGTTTTCAGCAGAGCTAATGGATCACATACCCCTGCTCGCTCCGATAGCTGTTTATACAAAGGATGACTTCCCAGATACAGCCAAAAAGAAAAAAGCTTAGAATAAGAAAACCTGCCCCAGCAAACACAGTAATGATAGTAATAATGGGCGATCAGGGATAATCCTTTGGAGGAATATCATGGGTCTAATTCTCATTTGCGCTACGATCCCTTCACACGGTGCTGCTGGGGAAAGGAGCACTGAAGTGGATGCAAATGATATGGTTGTGCGTTGAGAGGTCTTCACCCCGCTGGGGTGGGAGGAGGACAACCCCTTTCCCCCACCTCTGTGCTGGCAGAGGTGCCATGGGGTGCGGGAGGTCCCCGGTCCCATTGTGCCCTGGGCTTGGGAAGGAGGATTCCTCACGATGGAGGTGTTGGTGATGTTTGGGGTAGGGCACGGAACTTTGTCTTTCAGGTGAGCAAAGAGCAAGTTAGATTTTGCCGTCTTTCCATGCTGACAGATTGTCTGATCAGTCTCTGCTTATCCCCATTTTGAAACAAAACGAAGGGAACAGAAATGTAGGTGGTCAGGGGAATCAGAGCACACACCCAAAGCCCCCTCCCTTCTCATCATGCCTTTGACCTTCTCTAGGGCTCACCTATTTCTCATGCAAATATGTATATCAGGAAACAAAGCGCTCAGCCCAGGGAAAACACTTTACACCAGCTTTCATCACTCATAGCCGGGCTCTGCCAAACGGGATTGACAGACAGAAATGCACAATTTTGTCAAACACTTTTTGGAGACCAGATCTACAATGTCCATTTTATCTTTCTATTCAGCTTTCTCTCTCTCTCTCTCTTTTTTTTTTTTTAATTTTATTTTTTAAGCAGAGATGCCATTCACCTAAAAATCAAACAAACGACTTGTTGGAATCCAGACTGATCGTCTACTGCATGCTCCCAATTTCACATTTATTCGTGCCTTTGAGAACTCTAATTCTGCCACATGCTGTCTGGGGAAAACTGGCTGATTTTGCTCTTTATTGCTTCTTACACGGCTCCGTGTTTAAAGAAGACCCATCTTTTGAACAGCAGCTCACAATCTGATAATATTTCTCTTTGAAAAGTCAACATACTATCATTGTTTCGAATTCAATTATACAGCCAGCTTTGTCTCAGTGGTATGCAAGCACTATATTTAGGTTATATTAAATTATGTTTTAATAACATCCAATGGCTTTTTTCATCCACCTCAGCCTTTAAAATCTTAGTCCCTCCAAAGGAGGGGGGAAAAAGCAGTTTATTAATGCATCACTTCAGAATTGTTTTTTAATTGGAAACATTTTGCAGAGAAAAGACCATTAATAAAATTCTATTCCAAATCAAACTTCTCTGTGTATGTTATTTTTACTCTGCAGTCAAATGCTTTTATTAGATTTAAAACTTTCACTGTTCTTTTTTATCTCTAGCTGTATAATGTTCTACAATAAAAAATAAAGGGCCTAGCGACTCTAAAGTCTGGCAAAATAATATACTTTTTTGGATGTCTGTGTATGTTGCCAATTAGTTTTGCTGTAAATACAGACCTCCATCCATCATCAGTCTCTGGGTGGCTATAAGAGATCTAATTTGTTTCAGATGCCTTGTGCTCGCCGAGCTGTTCACCAGCTCTGCTGACCTGCTGTGAAGACCAAACGCTGCAGAAGGATGACTGACAAGGGAAACTGGGGGACGACCTGTCTACTTAGGGGTGGATGCTGCCTCCCAAACCGGGAAGGATGCTTTCCCCCCCGATCCCTCCTCCCTTTCTCCTCTTTTCGGGAGCTCGCAGTTTTGGAGTGGAGCTCCGAGGTAGTAAGACCCGCGTTAGGGAGGCTATGACAGGGTAATGGAAAACTCTCCTCCTCAATCCATTCTCCCACCTCCCCTCTCCTCTTTTTACAAGCCGTGCTTCAAACCTCCCGCTCCCTAGGAATTTTATGAATGCCTGAGCCCAGCCAAAAACAACTCGTAAAGAAAAAGTCTCAAAAAAAGGTCAGGGACCCGTACAGCAAGTGTGAAAGGGGAAATATCAAACTTGGGGCCAAACGGCACTGGGTAGGAGCCTTACAGCCATACGCAGCCCAGCCACGCGCAGTTTGTCAATCTGAAGAGTATGTGATTCTCCAGTCCCACACCCAGGTCCTTCCAGCTTTTTGTCCCTCCCCATGGCCATCACACAGTCCCCAAGAAGGCACCTATGGAGGCAGCAGCATCTTCAAAATGGAACAATGTGGGGAGACCTTTTCCTCCCGACACTTTCATGCTATGGAGGGCCAGATAGGAGCCATCAGCTGGTGGGCTCGCTGCAGACAGCCACAAACACCCATCTACATTGTTTTTCCACAGACAATTGGGATTCCTGCTGTGTGATTTGTGTGGGTGAAACACATTTTTTTTTTCCCCTACAGAAATTATTTTCTGTAGGAAACAATCCTTATTTATTTGGGAGAATAAAAAACAAACAAAACACAGAAAAGCCCAAACAGAAAAAAAATCGTTACCTGGCTAAAATTGCAAATCCATCTGCTAAGTGGTGAAACCGTCTTGATACCTGATGCCAGTGGCAGTTTGTTTGTCCCCCCCATTGTCACTTCTCTCCTGGGGAGACAAATATACTGCCACTGGCATCAGGCAGCTGGATCCAGTCGTGCTGGGGCAGCGCTCGCTGCAGAACCCTAGTTGTTCACTGACTGCCCTGGCAGGGATTCAGCTTTCCCGACACAGCAGCACGAGTGTGGGATCTGCGTCTGAACTGCTCCCACATCTCTCACCCCAGGCTCATGGTTTGGGGACTTGCGCTGAACAAGGAAGGTCAGGGTTTTGGTTCCCACCTTGTTGTGGAGAGGCTGTGATCCACAGAGCCCAAAAGCAGGGGCAGGGTGGGAGCATCCTGATGTGTTCATGTAGGAGGCAGCTCAAGAGCTGCTGGGGTAAGGGACTGAGTGAGGGAGTATGGCTTGGCTGCATCTGCCCAAGGATGCTGGAGAAGGGTCCTGGGTGCTGATCATTGCTGCAGTTGCTGAAGTATTTTACATGGAAAAGTTAGCAGATTACAAGCCATTGTAAAAATGGTCCTTAGAGCTGACACCAGAATAGCTGAGAAGAAGCCAGAGCAAGGCTCCTGCAAAGGACAACAGCTGGGAAAGGAGACCATGGTGGTTCCCTCCTCATGCTCCTACTGCGGCTCTCCAAGCAACAGGCACTCACATAATACACGCACTCCGCACCCAACAAACAGCCTCTGCCACAAAATGCTTTCCACTGCCTGTTTTACAGTTCTGCTCCGGGGACATTTTTGTGAGCTCAGGGATCCAGAGCACTCATGTGCTCGGGACCAGCATGCACAGAACACCCCCAAGGGGTCCAAACCCATCCTACGCTCAGGAAGCCCTGGGCAGTGATTTCCCCAGCAGCAGCAGTCAGGCTGAGCCAGGCAGTGACAGCTGTGGCTGCAGCCACATGGTGAAGCAGACAAGGAGCTGATGTGGCAAAAAAAGAATCCAGCGACAAAAGGTGGGGTTTAGAAGTGCATTCACCGGGAGGAAGGGCTGGGAATGGTTAAATTAGCATCTTTGGAAAAAAGAAACAAACAACTCCACTGTAATAGCACAGAATTAGCTTTGACTACACAGACAGGTCTGCAAGTGCTCGTGTCCGGGCTTAATATGCTAAAATTGCTTTGAGGAAAAGGACATGGAAAGGCTCAATAGCCAAACTACTCCAGGATGGTGGAAAAGGTTCTCACCATCTCATCCAGTAGGTTGCTCCCCTCTTCTGCCAGATGTGGGGGGGCACAGGAAACACCATGTGCCTATGGTGGGGGACACCAGCAGACACCCACCTCTGGGGGCAGCACCAGCAAAGGTGGACATCCTGGGGGACCACCTGAGCCCCCAGCACACGCTGGGACCTGCCAGGGCAGCTGGGAACGTTCGTGTCCTAACCAACACCACCACCACAGCCATCTGTCCCCGTTATGGAGACACTTGTAAAAACGTGACGCTGCTTTTCAAAACGAGCATCATTGTTCAGTGCTCAGGGAGGGGAGTACCCTCCTTTTTCAATTGCAGGGCATGCTTAGTTTTCATCATGTTGTGGGGCGGGGGGGGAATTACTTTTACTCAAAACCATATGTAGAGCATCAACAAATGCACATCCTGTGAAGTTGGGTGTGTTGCAAGAGGGATTACAACGCTGGCAATTTATAGCAGCTGCCTTAGTAGCCTCTTCTTCCACGCATTATTCTGTCAACATTGTGTTTTCCTTGGAAAAACATCTACAGTAGTTTAAATCTCTTTACTGAAAACAGATCTACTACAGGTGCTTTAGAGTTCATCCGTGGGATATGAGAAGGTTGAACGTCCCCAAGAAAGGGAAATTTATGTCAGTAATGACTAATTGATTTGCTCGGTTTAAAATCCCTAATGTATTTTCACATTTTTCCCTGCTTTCTTTTTTACAGTGCTAATAAAAGAAGCTACATCATATATTTGTGTTATATGTGGGTTTATTCTGGGAAATCCTTACTTTTGCAATGTGTTTATGTTTTCCCTCATTTCCTTTTACCTTTCCTTTATAAAAAGGTTTGTTTTTCTAGCAAATCAATAGGTCAAAGGTGAACATTAATGAAAAAATAAAATAAGAAAAGCGTGCTTGGAAAATATATGGTGAAAACAAGGCAGAACTGGAAACGGAATCTTTGTTCCCCGAAATTAAAGACACACTTTCCGCATAGAAGTGTGATAAATGCAATAATTATTGTGGTAGAGCATAGTAAGAATTGCACACTCCTCTCCAAAGTCTCCCAATCTCAGTCATCTCTATACACATTCTGAGCCTCATAGGGATGAGGAGAGGGGTTCGTGCATCTCTGTTGGGGGTCGTTTATGGAAAAGGTTCCAGCAAGATCCTTTGCAAAAATAAATATTTTTACTAAATCCCAGGAGCAGCTTCCAATTCCCCCTGCTCATAATTACAATTTCCCCATTAGGAAACTTCCTTGAAAAGCCCACTTTGGTTCAATTGGAATGTGTTTTTTCAACAAAGCTGAAACATTTTGATTTCAGACCTTTGTTTTTTTCACTTGGCTCTGTAATCATTCATCATCCTCGGCACAGAGTATTCAACAAGACCAAATGGCAAAGCCACACAGAGGAGTCAAACGTGCTGTTCTGACAGTGACAGCCCATTTCATTTGGGGGAAATATAACTCTATTTGGGGGGAGAGATACAAAAGAAAACAGTGGTGATATCAAAATAATTCCCTTAAGCATTGCCATTTGCGAGGCAGCAGAAAGTGGTTTCGTTAATGCAGTCACGGCGTGTGCCAGCCTGTCCAGACATCTACCTGGAGATGCAGACGATGTCCATACCCTTGGAGACAACCAGAAACCTTCAACTGAATTTAACACCCGATTTAGCGGCAGAGACAAAGGCACAAAATTGGTACAAACTTCGCCAAACCCTGAGCACCACAGTCAAGGACACCAGCACAGAGAGTGGCACAGGAGGGCTCTGGGGGTCTTCATAGCTCTACCGTGGCTTGAAGAGTCCCATTGAACCGAGTCACCTCACTGCACCGTGCCTCAGTTTCCATCAGCGCTCGGAGGAGAGAAAAACACGGGAATAACCTTTTATAGAATGTTTTGATATTTACAAGTGACGTTGTATCAAGATGTGGCTCAAAGTATGTGAGCATACCAGAGTTTCCAGCTTCACATTATATACAAACTACTGTTCCTAAGAAGGATGATAACAGTACAAACCGAAGCACTTAAATAGGACCATACTCAACCCCCCTCTATAAGCAGAGAATAAAATTATTTATAAGACCACCTTCTACTTGGAAGGACATTATAAGACCACTTGAAAGTAAGAAATTGTGTTGCAGTTAAAACAATTCTTTCATTTCTGTAAATTTAATGTCGCTCTGCTTACAAAACTGTCCCTGCTAAACTTGCATTCCAATTCTAAAACAAGCGTACGGAAGGAATACTCCCTGAATCACCCAAAGGCCAGCTAGGAAGAGAAACATTCCTTTAAATTAGAAGCAATATAGAAGAGCCTGGGCCAGAGAACACAAGGTCTCCATATGTCTCTATATGTGTCCATACAGGCTCCTACATACAATTTATAAACACCCTGTGGAGCCAGGAACCTAACTTGCAAGCTGACAAAAGCAGTGGAGGTTACGGAATGGATGGTTGCCCATTTCCTCCTGGGATCCTACTGTCAAGATATTCTGGGATGCAATCTGTTCTAAAATCAATTAATTTTTACAAGGAACACTCCCGCTGAACCTTGCAATATCCATCCTCTGCCACTGTCTACTCAAGCGATTACCCTCGGGTCACGGGAGCTTTGGCACGCTGAAGCATGCACAGGGTGGTGGACATTGCTGGAAGCTATTAGCCCAGGGAGCTCATGGGATACAACAGGATACAACAACTTGGGAATGTTGTTTCCACTGAGAACCAGAAATCACTTTCTGAGCTGACTGATGTTCAAGGAGGGGCCATCTGTGCTGCCCAAATTGACACTGACAACTGCGTTTGATGTCTCTGTCTCAACCAGTAAAGAAAAATTACTGTTGTGTTTTCTTGACTCTGCAATTTCTGACTTTGTGTCAGTGGAGGATAAGATGAGGAGTTATAGGCTGATACTGCAGGAAAAGAGTCTGGATAAAATACTAGGGAAAAAGAACAGCTCTTTTAAATAGGAAGAACTGTGAAAGCCTGGAAGATGTTGTCTGGGGAGGTGGTGGGATCTCTGAAAGTAATGCCCATTATGAGCAGGTTAAACAAACATCTGACCAAGAGTCTTAGTCAGAGATGGACCATGCTTGGGGTGGGAAGTGGACAAAGATGACACCTGATGGTCATTTCCAGCACTATTATCTGTTCCTAATAACACTCAAAGAACCTGTGGTGCTTCAGGTTGAGTGTCTTGCTTAAATGGTGCTTACTCAACATGCTGTTCAGAATTAATTAGTTCAGACCCAAGGTGCTGGAATGGTCACACCAATCACATCTCTTCCACCCAACCTAAACCAAAGCACAAGAAAGGGAAAGAGGCCCACATTCAGGGTTCGTGGAGGTCAGAAGAAATCTCCTCTTGGAGCAATGGGCTTCATGTCAGACATGAAATAGCCTGAGTGAAAACAGTTCAGAAGCAGAAAATCCAGAGGGGTCATTTTTAGTTAATGTGCTAGGTTTTAGCATTAATCAGAGTATCAGGTGCACTTTGGGAGACAGCTGCAGAATCTCTCCCATGATGAAAGTTGTTACCAATACTGGTGAACTGCAGTACCTAGTATGAAACACAGACATGCCAGGATTACCCCTTTCGTACATTACAAAACCAATTACAGAAGTTCTAGGCTTATAATGCTTAATTTTATCTTCATAATGCAAAGGGTTCACTGTATCACAGCCCACAACAGGGAGAACCTGCCTTGGTCTAGATTAGTGGTATTGGCGCCTTAAGACATCTCAATGTTTTAACCCAACTTTGGCAGCCATATGTGTTCACCTCAGTTACCTTCAGCTACCTAAAAATTGAACATTTATTTGAAAAGCCTCCTCTAGATCTGTCCTTCCCTCCAGCTGGTGGAGAAAGGTTCACATCTCTGGAGATGTCTTCATTCCTCCCTAAAGCAGATGTCTAACTAGGTCAGATGCACCATCCCATGGAGACACCACGCTCTCCATACAGGTTACAGAAGCAGTCTTCATTATATTAGACATCTAATATCTACCTCTGACAAGAGGTGATATGCCATCCTTAGGAATATTTAAAATGAATGGGTTAAACTGATCAGTATCAAACCCCTCCTGTCTCAGTGCTTTATATCCAAGATACAATTTCATGAGAAACCTGCTATTTGACTCTCCTAAAGAGAGCAAGCGGGAGCTCTGCTTGCTCTGAAGCTGCAGCGCTGTGCAGTCCTTGCTTTGAGGGGAAATGCTTTTTCCAAGACACCAGAAATCTTTGGGAAAGGAAACACAGGGTTTGTGTTGGGGTTTTTTTTTTGGTGTTTCTGTCAAATTCAGATATCAGATATGGTTGTTATTATTTAATAATGATAATAGTAACAATTTCTCAGATGTAAAAGTAATACAATAATGATAGGCTTCGTGGAACATGCAAAAAAAGACTAACAAATATAATCGGTTGCAGAAGGAACTAAAGAAAATCTGGGACATGAAAAGCAGAGTAACAACTGTTTGTGGTGAGCTGGGCTTTCGTGATGGGGGTTTCACAGCAGCAGCATGAAATGGAAACAGGGTCTACTGTAAAGCCGTGCGTCCTCCAGATGGCAACATTGATTGGTATTTCTAAAGGACTTTGGAAGAAGCAATCTTGCTCTGGGATACCCAGATCAGTCTTCGACAGGGATTTGCAATAGTTCTGCCCTCAAGACCATGGGCTGTGGCAGGAAAAGGCAATATCTTTGGCAATGTTTGTGACCGTAAAATTGAGGAGGAAAAGTAGAAGTCACTACACAACCTTTTGATTTTTGATTTAGTAGATAATTATCAGGAAAAAAAAAAAAAAAGACACGATTATCTTGCAAAGGTCAAAGAAGTGTTTTAATTCCCCAAATAAATCCCTAAGAAGGGATGAAGAACATTAAAGATGAAAAACGACAGTGATCTCAAAAATGCTTGAGCGACTTCTAAAATCAGTGTATTTCCCTCAGCATTTTGAGCCAGCAGTGCTGCTGGTGTGAAGATTGTGCAACAGCACCTTAACCTTGGCAGGTCCTGAGACGAAGAACTGACAATTGACGGACGTGACAGTGGCACCTAGGACTGAAATAGTAATATTGGGTGCTCTCCTGAGGCTTTTCATTTAGGATTTTTTTAACCCTTCAGAAAGCAGGTTAGGAGGGCAAATTGTAGTTAAATCTTAGACTTATATGCATTTGCCACAAATGGATTCTAGTCCCTCAGCTGAAGCCAGGTGAAAATAAAGAAATGGAAAAGCTCTTTAGCTTTTATTAGCTTTACTAAGGTATAATTGCAACCACATAGTATGAATTCTACCTTGATTTTGTGATCATTATAATCTCCTGAAATCCTGCTCTTAAACTGGCCAGGGTGAGGGGAGAGATTATGGTCAAACACCACGTTAGCATGAGATTTAGGGCCAGATGGCAGGCTGGTGTGAACTGGTTCAGCGCAGGTGACTTCAAAGGAGTGTCACCCAGTGGGCTGGGGGGAGAATTTAGTCTCATTTTCTGGGTTGGAAAAGATGGTTTATATTGGCTCAAATCTTCCATATCATTGCCATTTAGATAGCAGATAAAAAAATAAGGTCTATCACTTTCTTACACAATTTGTTTCTTTTTCATTTTTTGCTAGTTCATGCTCAAAATGCCTTGAGGTTTTCATGACTCATCTGTCCTCTCTATTAACATTGGCTACTAGTACGAAGGATTTCCTGGAAAACAGACGAGTTCAAAGTTTCAAAAATCCTGCTTTCCATTGCAGCCTAATTTCTAGAATAATTTTCCACTTTCAGCAAGAATGAGACTGAAAAGCAGAGAACATTTTCCATTCAAGTCTGCAGAGAAATTTCCTTTAGGTTCTCGCAGAGGATTGCAGGGCTTGAAACAGCCTCCACTTTCACCACCACTGCCAGGACAAGAGCCAACAGCTTCTGCCTTAAACCAGGCCTCAAATAAACCACTGAGTTCCTAATTTGTATGACATTACTTCTCCTTTTACTTCTTCTCGTCTACCCTGGCCATTCACGATAGATTTATTACAGTCCTCACTTATTTCAAAGTATATGGAGTTGCCACCTAATACTCAGCTTTAACTGAAGGAGTTGAGGCTAATCTTTGATGGGAAGAGTAAAGGGGAATTATTTTGTCCAGGGAAGGGGTAAGACCATGGTCAATGGCTTTATTAATCTCTGTGGCTCTCTAAAGCGAGGACACTTCTTCCCAGTTTCCACTCTGCTCCCCTTACGTTTTCCATACTGAAGGCTCACCAACATGTATTGTAGCAGCACAAGCAATAGTCCAGCCTACATATATACTACTTTGTTTTTAAAGGTCAGTCCTGTTCCAACCAATGTGAACAACAACAATAATTAAATACAACATTTCATAGATGTCTGGATTAGAGTTTTTAGGGGTACAGAACAAGAGCAGGGCTTCGGTTTGTTTGTCCACCAGAAAAATCTCAAAACTACAATGTTTAGTTTTCAAAAATATAGATTTTAGTAAAGGAAAAAATAGTTGAGATAAAAATATGGATTTTAAAAAAAAATATCTTCAGGTAAACTTTAAAAAAATCAAGCTGTATTTCTACAGAACACTGAGAACGGTTGCAGAAAGCTTTCTCATTAGTTACATTTTAGTTGAAAACCACCATGCCAAATGCGCTGGCTCAGAGCCATTCTCCTCCACAAGCAATTTGTTGCCAGGGAGGGCCTGAACTGCACCATGGGTGACGTGTGGCACCTTCGCCCACCATCGGCACCATCTGTGTGCCAGTGGTGGCAGGACGAGGTTTGTTTGCCTGTGTCGTATTCGCCAAAACTGAACCAGTGATTCAAGCCCGCAGGAGCTGACTGGCTCAGATATGGGTTTATCATCTTGGTAAGAGCAAGACTGCCTTTAAAATTTGGCTGATGCGCTCGTGAGCGCATATCCGGGTGTTAGAAAGGGATCGCTGCCCCTTCAGGAGACGCAAACAGACCCTTGTGATGAAGCCACAAAGCTAAAATGTTAATCTGATGAATTCTACCTCTATGGCTCTGGAGTAAAAGGTTAGCAAAACACTTTTTGTGCCAAGAAGCTGTAAAATAAGCTTCATTTTAGATGTGATAAGGGGATATCTTTTTACTAATTGTACCAAGGTGTCTGCTGAATTAGCTGAGATACAATGTATCACCAGTCACTGTAAAACCCCTGTGTGAAAACATCTAATAGAGTCAAAGAAACCAGCAGCGGAATAGACCCCAAGGCAGATCAGCTGTGACTCAACCTAAGCCAGGCTCAGGAATGTCCACTCACACTGAAAGAAGAGCCGTGATTACGCTTGTCCCTATTAACATCCGTCAGGTCTGACTTCCATTGGTGGGTTACGCAGTTGGTACAGAAGCAAAGCTGAGACCAAAACTCTGTTTTAACTTCACCTTTCCCCAGTCTCTGTTCTAAAACTATAGAGAGAGAAGCAGCTGGAAATGTTGTTATGCCTATTCTACAGATGAGTGTGAAACGGCACAATTATCCCTGCAATTGTCCCATGGAGATATCCTGACCAATGCTCTCTGCATTTAAAAGAGTGGCGAAAGGTTCAGACAAAACCTGCTTTCTCTACAGCCCTGGAAATACACAAAGTCCTAAGTCAGGTCTGAATAGGACCCTGGCTTAGATCCCAATATCACATGGAAATCTGTGACAGAGATGGGAGCTCCGATGTCCCAACGCCCTGCACTGCACTTCTCTTTTGCTTTAACTATTTTACAGTATGGACTTATTTTTCATGGTCGTTTTATATCTTGAAATTATGGGTCTGGTTTGAAAGTGCGTGTGGGCCTTATCTTTTTCTCTCTAAACAAAGGGTAATTGTCCAATATTCTGCATCTGTCCTAGTAAAAAAGGTTTTATAGTGGTCAATTACTCTACAATATGTTATTTTTTTCTCAGGCACCCGTAGTACAATGTAATTTATGTATTCAGTGGAAGCCAGCATTTATTTTCAGTAATTTCTCCCAATTATGTTTATCAATAGGTATCTCTCAGCAAAATGCCAGATCTCACAAGCATGTTTGGAAAGTCAAATATGTTTGTGTAATACAAACCTCTGTCATGTCAGGAATTAGTTTGACTAATAGTCCTTTAATTAAATCCTTGTGGGGTCTTGGTGTGAAGAATAGACCCAGTTTCCAAAAAAATTAATTTATAAGATAAATTCACAAATATATCAGTCTAATAAATCTTTTCTACATCCAATATTTGTCCTAGAAACAATAACAGGACAGATAATTTATTAGACTATTTCCTATTACATTATAATGACTATGCTTGATACTTTAAGAGTATTCTTGAGAGCACTGGAATGATGGAGGTTATAACTAATGAAGATAAAGATTTCCAGGGCTCATTGATCCAGGAGAGCCATACTTAGTGCAACTTCCAGACCTATATGTAATCACAGAAATATTTCCCTAGAGAATACAAATTATAGATGACTCTAAAACTGCCACTGGAGATATTTTGCAGAAACCACAACAGGAAATGTTTATTTTCTCAACCCTAATAACCTTTTCAATACAAATTATTTTGAATTTTTGAAAAAAATTACATCTATTCATTTTTTTTTGCAAGATACCTTGCATTTATGTAAATGTACATATTTTTTTATATATATATTTACACATTCTTAGGTCAACTTATTGATTTCACACTTAAATGACCATTGTGTAGGAAACAAAATGCCACCTAAAGCATCTCTACTTTTTGTGCCTCAGGGAACAAAATGTTTGCAATACAGATGAATGCAGCAAAAGGTCAATTCTACCCTGGCATAAATGCACGGGAATCTTAATAGCAGAGAACAAAATGTGAAGAGCCAAGTCTAAGATGTAGTCCCAGCAACTAGAAATACCGTTCTGGCATTAGTATCTACTTCTCAGAGAGTTAGACCTGTCCCTAAATCTTTCAAGCTATCACCCCTCAAATTCAAAGAGATCAGAGGAAACACGCCCGTGTTGCCCTCCCTCCTACCACATGCCTGGTTGGAGCATCCTCTTCCTCCACTGGCAGACATCCCAGGTTTTGGACTCTTTACAGTCTATTTATTTGACTTAATATTGATCATAATACTAACAGTAGTTTTTCATACCACATAAGTCAGATCCAGGTAAATCTAGCGAGAGGCCATGTGTCTGGCACGGAAAGTACGCAGCCCTCCTGCTCATGTGAACCCATGCATGGTTTCACTTAATTTGGGCTGAGGGGGAGGAAAAGGAGTGGAAGACAACAGCTGAGGATAGGGATGCATTATGTTTTGATCAAGCTTGTTGGAAGGCTCGGAAGTGCTTGAGTTATTTCTAATTGCATTGGATATAACCCAGCTCTTAACAGCCTTCTCAGCATCACTCCCCACTCGGTACACAGGTCTATACGGGTACGGACTTTGGGACGCACATCTGAGGTTAATTTGACTCCAAAGGCTCCTGAGCTGAAGTCAAGACCGCCACCTCCCCAAGAGTTTGAGAAATAAAATGCGTCGAAAAGAAAACACCAGCTTAGGTTGCTGATGATTTTTAGAGGAAAATCTGATTTGCAACCTGTGGTTTGGCTTGCAGCTTTCTGTATGCGTGGATTTCACAGCGGTGGAAATGAAGCACTTGGTAACCTTGGCTGGTGCTGGCCCTGCTCTGGGCAGATGCTCCACCGGGAAGTCTCACATCTCCTCAGTCCAAACACCACCTCTGCTCCCAAATCCTCTGAACGGTATTGCAGGCAGAGATCTTTGGGCAACAACACAACTTGTCAACACTAAGGACAAAATTAGATGGTAAAGCTGTTTTCTACTGGTTTAGAAAAAGCGTCATGTCTGAGGACTTGTACTCATCCCTAATCCAATGAGCAGAGCATGCACCTGGTTTTCCTGTGCATCAGGCACTCGGTGTCCAGCACGGCAAAGATTAACGTTTCTGTATCACACTGATTAATTTCCTGCTTCAAAGTGCATCTCTACCTAGGAACGGAGGATCAAAATGAGATCAAGTCCCCCGCAATTGCAAAAATGATACAAATGTATGATATACAGCACTTCTGCTCCTGTTTCTCCAGTAATACATTAAGGAAGCTGCAAAACATTTTCCCCAAACTCATAACAAGCTTAAAACAAGCTGCAGAAAAGACCAAAAGCCACAAATTACAACTTAAAACACGAGGAGAGCAGTAAAGATGACAGGCACTGAGATGCCATGTGGTCCTGCAAAGAGCAGGGGGATTTGTCAGGTGCTAATTCCCAGGTGATCCCCAGCACGGGCTGTGCTCTGCGCTGCAGCTGAAGACAAAGAAGAGGTGACAGGTCCCTGGCACTGTCATCTGATGAAAAACTTATGCCTGACTCTAAGCTTGATGATTTAGTGTGAGCAGGACTCCCTGACGAGGCTCCAGAGGAATTGCGAACACCCGATGAGCGCCAGCACAACCAGCTCGGCGTCCTGCCTCTGGCTGTGGCCCATTTCCAGCGCTTCAGAAGACGGCAAGGAAAACTCTCAGAAGCCAAGTTACGTAACATTTACACAATATTACAAACTAACACAGTTCTGGTTTGTTGTTTTTTTTTTTTTGTTCCCATGAATGTGATATGACTCAATGGAAACTACTCTGCGGGAAACAGGTGGCACATTTCGAATCTTAGGCTTCCAGAAATAAGATACCGCTCAAAGAGTTTGGGAACAGTGTACCTGTTGGAGGGATAAGGCCGGCTCCAAACCTAGAGCTGAAGAAACCTGGCGTTTGGGAACAGTTGGAGAAAGAAGAAACAAAACAAAACAAAACGCCAGGCAAACAAACCCACCAAAAAACACCAAACCACAACCTTGCATCTTGTCTGACCACTGCAATCATGGTAGCAGTGGACCAAACCAAAGCCGTGCATCTACGTAAGCCATGTGTCAACGTAACCACATCCATTCTCACTTTGAAATAAAACAGAATAATCCTATAATCAGACTTTTTTTTTTTTCCCTGAGTACTTCTTAATGTTTGTACCAGCATTTCTTAAATTCTGTTTCAGCTGCTACTTATAATCCTGAAGGGGTGTTTGAAATCTGCCTCTGAACTGCAGGGTGTGAAGCCAAATCAAATCTCCTGTCTTTCCATCAGCTCTCCTGACAAGGATAAAGAAGGACAAAATGTTATGCAGACTTGTTGACAGAGGTGAAACTCGGTGGTTGCCAAAGATGGTTTCTGGAAACAGTACAAACCCTCCACTGAAACCTTACTGGCATGCAAGACAATCTTTGCTTTTTACTAGTAGGCCCAAAACTAACATTTTCATAATAATTTTCCAGTATCAAAGTGATAGTTTTTATCCAAGACAGCTGAATACTACAGAACTGTGTAACAACAATTCAGTGCCAAACATATGCTATGTATATATTTTAACACCTTTGATAATAATAAAAAATGCATGTTCCTAGCAGTTTTCTCAACTTTCATTCAATAACAACATCCCTGAGTTGATGCTTTTTGTTTTCCTTTCATATTATTACGAACCTGTGTTTAATTCTCAGTGCCAGTTTGGCTTTTTAACCTCTCTTTCTACATTCCACTAGTAATGTCTGATTAAGAAATTAGCCTTTCAAGTGCTATAAAAAAATCCAAGAAATACAGTAACACAATACCATGGAAAACTGATATAATCTTTTCAAAACTATAAAAATTGGTCACCCAAAGGAACATCTGCATGGTAAAAATTTTAAACAAACTGGAAGGGAATCAGATAGCTCATAAAGAACCAAGCAGCTACAAGAGCCATTGGTCGTTTACATATTTTGCTGTCATCCTGCCTTGGAGAAGACTATCATTTTGAAGCATGTTTCTTCAGTTTTAGTTACCAGCATCTGGAATTAATTCCAGGATGGAACACTGAAAGTTTTTAAAAGGAAACTCAACCTTACAATAATTATTCCTTAAATCATTAATATGGTGAAAGTGCCAGAGGTAAAAATATGAACAAAATAAAATAAAATATGCTCCCAGGTATCACTGAAATCCCTAATGTACATCTGTCTGTTTTCTCAGTTCATTAATATCTGTTGTAGTCTCAGATATTTTCTTTTATGTAAAAATTTCCACTTGCTTGTTATGTCTTCTGTCCTGCATTAGAGTTATCGCTCTTACCTCTCAGAATAACTCTGCCTGTGTACATTGCAGAACTGTGGATCTACTGTAATATAGACTTTCCTCCAGCAAAAGACAACAGCCTTTTCGTGTCCCATCCAACAGCATGGGAAACCTTTGGTTTGATGGGTATTCAAGAGGGATGCCAGACTAAAAGAGCAGTTTCGCGGTGACACCAGAGCTCTGCCAGCGTGGAGCTCCTGACAGGGTCCAGGTTTCATTTACAGGCACAAGATATGATGCAAAGAGACTCAGGTGTGATGGACTGCAGGGCTTGCGGAGCTTGGAAAGGAACCAAGAGCCCTGAGACTTGACAATTCATTCTCTGCCTTCACACCCCGTTCACGCTTTCAAGGCAGCACTGAGAGGGACAAACATCACTGTAGGTTAATACAAATTTTTAGATGGTTTGTTCTTTTTGGGAAGGTGATCCTAATAGCAAGGCCAAAATCAAATTCATTTAGTAAGTGAATCCACTGGAACTGTGTACAGATCATCACTTAAATCACTCAGGACAACCAATTTCATTGAAAACTCCTGGAACACCTAAGTAGACCCTGCCAAAGCCTCAGCCATTCATTTGTTCCCACTAATGTTCTCCCTCCCTCCCTCCATAAAGAAGATGTCTCCTTGGAGTTCCACTGAGTACTCCCAGCAGCACTAAGCATTTTTGCAGATTAATGCTTGTTTGAATGTTACTAATTAGGCCAGGCGACTATATAATGAGATGCTTACAAAGTTTATTCATCACTAAAAATAAATGCGAAGCATCTGGTTTGCAGGCTATTCCCATGTGCCATTCAGGTCCACATGCTGTAGAACCAGATGGAGCTGGAGGGAGACCAATCACAGCGCAGAGGGATTACATGTCTTAAAACCATGGTTAGCTTAAATAAGCAAGTTGCCATCCCTCCATAAATCCCACATCCACCACCAGATGTGTGACAAGACTATTGCACAGGGCGTTCTAGCTCAGGCTCCTCTGCTCCAAGGGGGCAGAGGAGAAAGCTGGATGCCCATGGCAAGGGCCACCTCTCCCTCGCACACAGCCCACTTGTCAGCAAAGCCACTCTGTTGGTGACCATCTGAAAAGAAAGCCCTGATGACTCACAAAGCAGAAAACCATCAAAGGAGGCTATGCTAAGTGAACTCTCCTGTCCCAGGCAGTGGTGGAAGTGACTCATCTTTTGGCTGAGCTTGGGGGTGAATTTCTCTCTGCCATGCTAATCAAATGTAAAGTGGGTTTCTCAGGATAGTTTTGCAGTGAAACCATTGGTGAAGTTTGCTTACAATCGCTGATTTAAGTACTCAAAGTGGCAGCAAATCTAAACAAGGACACTGTGTCCTCATTTATTAGCTTGCTTGCAGGCTGCCAGAGAAGGTGGGGTTGACAGCTGGATACTTATGTTTTCCCTTTTCATTCCTGAGTAATGTTGTGCAAGAAGCACTTGCTCTGTGTCATGGGCTTCGCACTGACTGGGAAAGCAATATCTGGGAGATTCCAGGTCCTGGGGGAAAGGAGGTAATTTCTCATTCAAGAGAAGAAAGAAAGAAGGGAAACAACTCAATACAACACCAGCAGAGAGAAGGGAGCAAGCTGGGTTTTTCCAGAGCTGGCTGAATCAAATCGTCCAGAAAAGAGGAAGATTTGAAATGTATTTGTATTTTCGGATGGGCTTACAGGCTGCCTTCAGGTTGGGAGCTTTGCTTTGCTGAGCGTAACTAGAGGAGCTGATTTCTTGTCATCCTCAAAGAGCCAGACACCCAAGGAAGTGGTGCACAGGGGCAGAACCAGTACAGGGGATGATTTTAACCATGAAGGTAATTTTTCAGTACTTGTGGTTTGTTCCCAGAAAGAAGTAAAAAATGATAAATTCACATCTGGATTTCAAGTACCCCAAAACGCAGGGTTTTCAGAATATATTTGGGGGGTTGGTTTTTTTTTATTCAGTACCTTCAATTGCTAGGGAAACATAATAAAGAATGTTGCTTTCAAGAACCACAGAGTACAAGTAAACTATGTAGATGGGACCATTAACATAATAAAAATACTGCTTTTCTCTGAAACGAGAAACCCACAGAGCTATCTGAGTGTGAGACAGGAGCTGTCTCCCACTCTGTAAACCAGCAGTGAAGCTCTTAGCTGATTGTTATGTGAACACTTAAGTGTTGTGCTCTGCCACATTTACCAGTTGGCCCAGAAATACAAAATGACTGAATGGACAGAGTAAGAT
This sequence comes from Columba livia, assembly GCF_036013475.1. Taxonomy (NCBI): domain Eukaryota; kingdom Metazoa; phylum Chordata; class Aves; order Columbiformes; family Columbidae; genus Columba; species Columba livia. Next base: position 2,423,753 of record NC_088609.1, read on the forward strand.
TTTCAACCTGTCTGACCCCCCAAAATACCAAGATTCTTAAGATAAACTGTGGCACAGAAGCAGCCCATAGTGCCTTGGACAAGAACGAATCCAACCACAAAACACAAAGCTATAGGACGTTCAACCTGAAACCCCACTGCTCATTGAACAGGCTGGTGCTATGTGGTTCAGACTTCCTTTCTGTTTGTTGCCACCCCTGACACTGCAGAGTCCTTGATGTGGGGTGAAGCACACCAGAAAGAGCTGTGCAGAGCTGCAGTGGATGTGATCCACGCTCGCCTGTGTGATGATAAGCAGAGACACAACAGAGTGTCAGGAAGGGCGGTTTTGCGGTTATGTGGTTCGCCCACGGCCCAGAAAATCAGTCTCCACTATAACATTTTTGCTTTGTTGGAAGCAAGTCCTTTAATGTGGTTGTAAGGCACCGAGAGCATGAAGCAGTTCAGTGCTGTGCTGGTGGGAGCCATAGAGGTGTGATGCATGGGGAGGCAGACAGGCAGATGGACAGAGGAACTGCGACAATCTCACTGAATTCCACTGTGTTAGAGGCAGATTAGACAAAATGGGATGGATCACAGAAAGTTACAGCAATGCTGGAAACTATTTGGGGAGGTTTAGTAGCACTGGATCAAAGGTGGCCACCTTGGGAGGGAAAGGTGCTTCAACAGCAAGACCTGGACAGGCTGGAGAGTTGAGTGGGGAAAAACTTAATGAAGATATAACAAGGGCAAGTGTAGAGTCTTCTATCTGGGCAGGAACAACCCCAGGTTCCAGTATCAGTCAGGGAATGACTTATCAGAGAGCAATGGGGGATCCTGGTGGCAGCAGGATCCATGAGCCATGGAGGGACTTGGACTGGATGAGCTTTTGAGGTCCCTTCCAATCCCTATCATTCTGTGAACACATTTTAGTTATGAGCACCACCTGCAGCGAGCTGGAAGCAGTGGAGGCCCCTTCTTTCAACATCATCCAGTTCAGGAAGAGAAACCGGAGAAAACTGGGGTTGGAAGATAAAGATGAGAAGAGCACAGGTCATGGAAGCAGGGTCTTCTGAGGCCAAGTGTGCACAGGCGGTGAGGAAGAAAGAGAGAGGACACTTGCAAAACCAAACCAGGGCAGTACTGCATCAGAAAAAAGGTGAACAGCAGCAGAGAGGTTGGGAGGCAGGTTCAACTGATACCTGGGGAACCAGGTATAATTCTCCCAGCCCATCCAACCAGAAAGGACCAGACTACTTCCATACACAATCAGCTATCCATATACATATATCCGTATACACATATCCATATACAGCCTTTATTCCAGTTGGATCACCTTGGCTAACGACACACACGTGTCTTCACAAAGAAATCACCATAAGTTATGGTGCAGAGTCATGGTATGATTGCAGGCTCAGTAACAACTCCACATCAGTGCTCCAGGCAGGATGTTCTCTATTCTGGTTTAGGCTAGCCCATCTCCAAAACAGGATTAAGCTAAATCATTTCAGAGCATAGTTAGGACAAAAAAAAATACATCCTCATGCGAAATTAGTGCCTGATGCCAGAACCAAGGACACTGCTCCAGTTTTGAAACTACTTGGAAGAACTGGAGTGAAGGAGAACGCAAAGTGATAATAGAGATGAGGACTGTGCAACAGTGCAGATGGGACAATTCTAGAGAATGTCTAATTGCTCCTAGCAAAGATATTTTGTGGGTGGTATGAAAATACTTCTGCTGCTTTTGTCCATTTTTATAGACAGAACTATCAGTTGTTATCACCTGAGAATTTTGTCCAGTTTTTTTTAGTTACGATTTATGCAGCAAATTTAAAAAGCTCAGAACGAATAAATAAACAGTACTGGTGCTTTGGTACAGGAAAAAAGTCCTTCCTGACAGCACCCATTGCTATTCCCTTGTCCATGAAATACAACTTTTGGGCTCCAACTACAGGGAAGGTTTGAGGCTTGACTCTTTCCTTTTAGTGCAAAGGAAAGTGATCTCAAACAGAGTCAGGGTCTCCTGCCCAATACCTAAGAAATGGAATGGGAATGGGAGCTAGACAGAGCACATTCCACAGCCTGGTGTGTTTAAGGAAAGGGGTATAGCTTTCACTCTCCCGCTGTTAGACAATAATGCGCTGACTGAAAATGTCAAGCTTCAGTTTAAACAAAATAAAAGACTAGAGGGCCTAGGCCAGAGAATTTAAACACATATTAATTAGGGCTGGTAGTACTCTGACATTTGCTGTATTTTTAATAAAGTGATGAATATTTCTCCTTCATATTTCAGTGACACGAATTCGGTGCAGCACAATTAATTTCAACAAGTTTTGGTCAACGGGTGCTGAAGGAAAACGAACATACAGTGCCGCAGAAGTGCTCTCACTTCGAGCGAATAATGCGGAAACCCATTGCCCTCAGCATGAGAACATTGCAGCTCGGGACCTTGAGAGGAATTTGTTTACTTGCAGTGATTTGCTTAAATAATAATAATTACACACAAAGAAAAAGAACGCAAGGAGAACAGATGATTAAATATCCCTCAAGAATGCAACAGAATGGAGTCAAAGACATCCTTAAATATAGAAGCTTATGCTAGCATGAAGCCTTAGCTTCCTATTATATGTTCATAATCAAACCGACAGAGAGAAAGAATATTTTCTGGAAGATGTTAAAGGTTCAGTTGTTATTGTAGTAATGAGCACTAAAGCAACATCTTTTTTCTAGGCCATTATCTCTTCAGTGGCACTTACATGAGTGGTACAGAAGGTACAAGTATCTAACCAGAGCAATAACACTTCCACACAACTAGCTGTTGGATGTTGTAGTTTGTTATAAACAGTTCTAATCCTTCTGGAATAGTTCCTCCCTCTTTTGTTAGCTACAACAATATTTATTTACATGATGACGGGCTTCAGTCACAGACTGGGTCCCTGTTGTGTAAACCATGGTTGAAAGACCCAAGAAGCACAAGTCCATCCCAGGGCCAACTGGGAACTTCAGGCAGGACAAAATGGCATGGCAATAACATAAACCACTACGCTGGTATAAATTGAGATACAGAGCACAGCTCTAGCGTCTGAAGAAAAGCAACCAGACAGATGCTAACTCTTGCATCACTTAATGTGTTATAGCACACACACTCAATCACGGCGATCCTGAAAAAGTCACATACACATGACCGTGCCCTCCTCCTACTAGGAAGTGAAACTTGTGTGCATGTGGACGTCTTAGCTTTGCTAAGAGAAACCCTGGGGTGCAGTTACCAGAGAAAGAAATGGACTGAGAATTTACGTTGTGTAATAAAGAGACATTTTTTGCTTTTAAAACGTTAGTGCTCACACTATGCATATGGCATTCAAATCCTACATGTAAGAAAGTTCAAGCAGAGAACAGAGGTAGACATTCTCTTTCCAGATTTTAGTGAAATTTTAGATATTGAAATAAAGCATTCATGGTACTCCATTTTTTTTCCAAACTGTCAATCTACACGATTTTGAAATAAAAACCTGAGAATCTTGAAATCTAAATAAAATGCAGTTTAACAAAAGTGAAATGTATTTCAAATAAACATTAAAAGGGGATTTTTTTAAAAAGTAGTTTGGCTTCAAAATGAGATAAAGTGGTTTTGGTTTAAGTTATAGCTGTTATTATTATTATTTTCTTGCTAATGCCAATATTAATAAAATACTTGCATCCACTAAAGCCTGCGAATGCCTGTAAGAGACTCACGTGCTGGGTGTTTTACTGATGTTTATTTGAAAGACTGTCCTTGCCTCAAAGAACTTCTAGTTTACTGTTGCACCCAGGGGAGCAGAGAACAGAAACAGTTGCTTACCACAGGAGCTGGATTATCACAGATTCCCAGTGTCACAAGATACATCAAAACCCAGTCCATCATCATCAGGAGTAGCACAGGAGACCTGAGGTGACCCAGGCAAGCTCAAAACATCGCTGTGTCTTAGTGAGAAGTAGACCTTACCCAAACAGCTTGCTGACTAAATAGGTGCAGAAACAGCTGGGATGAGAAAAAGAGGAAAATACTGATCCAGTCTTACAAATCAGGGGATAAGAAACTTCAGCACAAAGCTAGCAGTGTCACAATGCTGGAGGAGTTTCCCAAAGTCACCCAGATACAGCACATCCCCAGTGTCCCAGCCTGGAGTTATAACTATACAGACAGTCTTTGCAAACAGCACGCAGCCAAAAGGTTGTCTGAGGAAAAAGTGCTCTAAGAGAGTCATTACAGTATAAAGTATCCAATACATGCTAGGAGAGTGTTTAATTAGCATGGCTTAATGAGCTGCTGCCACCTGGCTGGACCACGGTCACTGATTATGTGGATTTTTTTACTGAAACTGGGAAGTTTTACACCTGTAAAAACTGCATGCCTTGGGGTCTAAGCCAAGGCTGCTTACCCTGCCAGCAGAACAGGCTAAGGGCTTCGGTACCTGGTTCGGTTCCCAGACCCAACCTCTGGTCCCAACCCTCCCCTGGAAGCTCTGCTGCTTCCAGTAGAGGTCAACAGACAGGACACCTATCTGCTTTTATACCTCCAGAGCTTGCTGCTCAGCACTGTGATATCAACAACACTGATGTCAAGTAATAGATCAGGCTGGGAGGTGCAGAAGGACACATCTCCTGCAGGGTGCCTCTGGGGAAGGGTCTGCTTCTCCAGGCTGTGGGGGCAGGAACTGCATCTGCCACCAAGGCTACATTTGACAGGGAACCCAAATCAGTCCTAACCTGCACCCACAGCTCCTCATGCAGCCGTAGGTGTTGCAGATCACCATCTTACAGACCCTAGAGATTATGCCCTCATGGCTTTTTTTTAGGCACACAAGATGGAAGTTGAAGAAAGTTTGGAGCTTATGGGGCTGTGTTTCCTTTCTTGCTCTCCACATCCAAGTGTGGGTGCAACCTCAGCTCTGCAGCTGGCAAATGAAGATGGTTTGCCTCCCCACAGCCAAACAAGTGTCCCCAGGGGAGGGATTTTTTACAATCAAACTCATCACTTAGGTTTCATCCAGCCCCCACAAGCCCACAGAGGATGTGCAGTGACACTCCATTCAGCCCCCATTGGACATTACCAGTGTCAATCCTGGCACACAGACTAAAGCCCTCCTGTCTCCACTTTAAATTAAGTCTTAAAATATGGGCCAAATATGATGGATTTGTAGACAGTTGCTTAGGGAAGGGAGTGCTGCAGGGGATTCATTATGCTACAGGCTGACGACTGATGCCTAAGTGTTGCAAAACCCATGGGGTTTCCAGAAGGAGTTTGACATGAAATGTGTGGTGATGGAGCAGTATGGGCTGCAGAAGCCACAGCACCCCAGAGAGACAGATATGAAATAGAAATTACTGGGGCCAGTGATGGCCACAGAAAGAATTGGGAGCTGGGAAATGCCCAGCCCAATTGGAAGAGAACTGGGATGGGGAGGGGGCAGGAATACTGGGTCCCACATACAAGGAATTCAGCTCCTTTGCTTCCTTTCTAGGGCAGTCCTCCTTCTAGCCTGTGTAACTCCAGAGATAAGCTCTTTGTGATGGATGTTGGTGATTTTAGCACTAGATTTATATCCTGTTTTACAGGAATGGGAGCCTGGAGACCTGGATTCTCATACTTTGGCTCTGCTATCAATTTTGTGAATAATCTCAGTGAGTCGTACATACCCACCTTTTCAAATGTTCAGTGCACAACCCCATGGTCAGCCCCACAGCAAATCCCTCCTATGACCTATAAGGCCCATTTTATAAATTGGGAAGCTGACCTCAAAGTTTGTGAGTCTCCCTTTCCTAAACTGTTGCTTACAATATTATCCTTCTGCAAACCTCTTCCAGAGGCTCCATTTATTCGTGCTCACAAAGAATAACAAACGCCGAGACAGAGGAGGTATGGGAAAGTGAGGCAGATAAAACCATTATCTGAAAACTGCACCACCACATCAGCAAGCGGAGCTGGATCAGAGAGGGCAGAGGCAATTTTTGCTTCCCCTACCACTGTCCACCCCTACAGAGACCTGACCAGAAAGATACTGAGCCGATACTGAAAAGAACAACCCCGCAGGATTATGCAGCACTAGCCCAAATAAAACCAGAGAAAAAGGCTCATAAGAACTTGGTATTCATTCAGCACATGTCATCTGATAATCTTGGGGCAGCTTACAATGTCTGGCTAGGGAGCAGCAGGCCCAAGAACTTCTGAATAGCAGACTAAGTTAGATGACTAAATATGGTATTTTTTAATGAACTTGGAGCACCCACTTTGGAGTCCTTGGCCCAGGACTGGTTCCTTTTGAGACCTAGGCCTTTGATCTCACTGCTAGACAAAATAATTAAAGGAACTGAAATACAATCGAGCTTTCTTTCCAGCTTAAAAAAATTTAAAATAATACTTGGATATCCTTTTTGGACTCTTCAGATAAAACATCACATAGAAAAACAACATGGTGTCTCTTCAGCTTATTCCATCAGCTCCCTTCTTTTAAGATCACATGTGAAGCTGCTCAGATCTTTTATCATGAGGGAGAAAAACTGGAAGCATCAGGTAACCCCAGGGGGGGATGCTCAGCTTTAAATCAGATTCATTTCCCACTAAGGACCATTACCTAAAATGCTCTTGTCATACTGAATGCCCCTGCTGAGGGATTTTGCTTTGAAAGGCAGACACTGTTTGGAAAGAGGGTTTTCTTTGTTGTTGCACACACAGATTTGGTAATTTGGATGGTGCTGCATATTTCTTGACCCTGTACCCACCAACCTGCTTGATGGCTCGACTTCAGTGGCAAACACAGTCTGCCTCCCTCACCAAACATACAGGAGATGCCATGGCTAGAGCAGGAGAGAGAAGAGGTCCATATAATGAGGCTGGGAAAGGCTTTGATGGGTCCCTGCTTGCTCCTGCCACCCAATCTGAGGTTTCAGGACCAAACCAGAACAGTCCAGTGGTGCTTTTTTCTCCTCCTCAGGGAAGAAATAGAGTGTCAGAGTAGTTGAGGGGGCTTCTGACAGGTCCAAAGGTGCCAAATGGAGCTTCGCTTGGATTTTATGCTATAAACTGTCCCAAATTAACCCTGACAGGAAAGAATACCTGGTTATTTGGAGGGAAGAGTCAAAAGCAGATAAGACACAGTGTTTTCAGACACCTCCCTGGAAAGCTTAGGTCCTTCCAATAGGCTACATCACTCTTGAGGACTAAAAAAGTCACCTCTAATTGTTTCAGCAGCCAATTTTGATACCTAGAGAGCAAGGGCTGAGTGAAACCTCTAATACTACCAACAATCTAACCTTGTCTCTTAGCTTAAGTTAGTTTTGCACCCTCTGACCATAAGGTGGTGTTCATAAGCCTGGAAGTTTAGTGAAACATCAATATTTACCTAAAAGGACACTGTTTTCATCCTTCATTCTCACCTTCTATCATGAGGCATCTTTCTCTCCCGGCCACGACTTTTTCTCCTGCTTCCCTTTTCTCCCCTTCAGTCAGATCCTGACAAGGTGGGAAGGCAGGAGGCTGGATCTCCTCCTCATCGAGCCAGTTCAAATGGCTGCTTTGGTGATGCTCGTTGCCAGCACCAAGGTGAACCCATTGTGACCACACAGTCTGTGAGTCCCGGGCTGGGTTTGAAACCCATTGCAACAAGCACGTCCCGCTCCTTGCAAGCATTTCATACAACATTCCTTCGCTTTACATTTTGTTCTGTGGGAGTACATTTGTTATTAATCACCGGCTTGCACATTAGTACAGTGCTTTCTAACAGTTAAACCAGATATTCCATCCTAGCAACTCAAATTAATATTTGTTTGAATAATCTATTTAAGATGATGTCTGGCCAGCAGTGTGGTCTGGCTGGCAGCGCTCTGCTCTCCCAACCGGACGTTTTCGTTTGCTTTGTTCCATATTTTCTTCCTCTGCTCTTATTTTATATCATCCCTCAAAATCTTCCATTCAAATTGTTTCTTCAGCAATGGTTCCTCTTGCATTCAGTCCATGTAGGTCAATGGACTTTTTGTTCCTCGCCCTAATTGTTTTGGACAAATTGCTTTCTTAAAAAAAATACCTTTTAGGAACTTATTTTTGTGGCTTTTTGTATTATTGAAGATTCAAGTTTAGATATATATTATGAGTAAAAAAAAGGTATATTAAACATGAAACAAAATATCCTATTTCTATGCATATATTTGCTTCTGTATTGCATTGCTTTGCAGCATGGACAGTGATTACATATATTATTGCACTGATGTTGTTTTAAGGATTTTCTTCCACAAGATCAAAGCCCTCCTGTCTTAATTAATTTCTACCATGCTAAAAATGATTACAAAATTTAGAATAATCAGATGCTGGTTTGGGATGGATACAAATGCTCTTTTTTTAAGATTTGAAGTCTTTGAAGATTTGAACTTCCACAGTTAAACCTGTCGCTAGAAAACACAAATGAGCAACAATTCATGTCCAGTAGCAACTTCTCCATTGAATCATGCTCAGACTCTGGTCCTTCTGTGCTTTGAAGAAGCATGAAGCTTTTCTGGCTTTAGTGGGCTACAAACTGCCTTGGAAAACAACATTTTTAGAACTGTTCATTTTCAGAATGTTGCACTGGTAGAAATGTGCTTTGACAACATCCCCTCTGAGGTACAGGGATCAGCGTAATGTGCTCTGACTTCACAAGATGCTGCGGACACAGCCTGGGTGTGGAGAGTCAGCTTTGCCCTGTCAGCTCTGGACCAGGTCCACAGAGAACAAACGTGTGCAAAGAGGTAAGAACACGAGTTATCCAGACCTCAGTGTTTTTCAAAGCCCAAGACACTGTATGTGTTGTGGGGAATTATTATTTCTTATTACTTAGCTATGTTATCAGAAATCTATTTCAATCAATTGTTGTTGAAGAAAAAAAGACATGAAACACCACTTCCCAATGAAATATGTGCTAGGAGAATGATTATACTGCATCATATAAAATTTTTCCCTCATCTAAATAAGTGTTTTCTGTAACACTTTTCACTGAGATTAAAAGATACCCTTCTTTTGCCACAACTAATTATTTTTCTGCAGTTGCAAAAGAGTATGTAAGCAACAGTGAACAGTCTGACATTTCCCTCCTCAACCAAGGGAAATCAAGGTGCATTTTTAAAATACTCAATTGAGGTAAATGAATATTTTCCTGAAAAACTGAATTTAAATTCATAATCATAATGACTTCCAAGAAGAAGCTGCACGAATCTTGACATCACAGGTGAGTTCCCTTTATTTGAAAAAGTGAGAATCCTGGAAATTATGTATAAGTCCTTATTTATTTTAATCATATAATCATCACTAGAAGAAAATAGCAGAAACCAGGAAAGTGATCTGCCTTTCTGTTGTATAACAGTTGCCCTATCAAATTTCAGACTGGGATATTTACTCTTTGAGACGCACACTGCAGCATATATCCATCATATATATATGTACATTAACTTACAATTAAATTCAGCCAAACACATACTCTGTTGCAATTTATATGTCCCTTTTTGATTATAAAGTTAAAAGCATTAATAAACCAGTAAGATCCTTGACCACACGACCACTCCTAAAAAGAAAAGTCCATTGCCATGTTCTCCCAGGTATTCCAGAGAAAGCCAAAATTTGAGTTTGACAACATGCACACTCCCCTGACCTCATGTCCACCTCTCCTAGAAGGTCCTTGCTAGGCACAAGGAACCCTTCCCTGTGACAGCACCTTCCGTGTGTCCCTCCACTGGACGATGTTGCCTGGGGAATGTTCATTCTGACCCATTACGGTTGCACTAAGGTCAAAAGGTCCACTAAGATGCAGCCCAGGGTCCCACAAAGACGTGAGGAGGGACACGGAGAGTTTCTTTCCCACTCAACGCAAGGTAAGAACTGTTGGTGCCTAGGAGGGACTCTTCAAAACCTACACCACAGCTGCAAACTAGCAGTTGTACCGCAGGCAGAACCTGCTACAGACATGCTAAAGAACAGAGGAAACCTCTTCTACTCCAAAACACCTGCAGGTTTTGGAGCTTGTGGCTTGTTTGTTGCAAATATATGCCACCCCAAAAGAGGCTGCTTCAGTCTGTCTGATGATAATTTCTTACTGGAAATGTTCTTTTTTACCCGAAGCAACACTTTTCCTACTGTGACGTCTTGTAATCTCAAAGTTCAGCTAGATAAAAAGGTGGTGACCAGAAGAAAGATACCTATGAACAAAACAAATCTTCGACACAGAAGGCAAATGTAGACAATGAAATTCCTCTCCACAAGGGTGAAGAACTACTGGAGGACTTGAGCACCCACAGAACCAAATGAGAAATCAACCTCTTTAAACTGACAAGCCTTCATCAATTTCTGTGCATCCATGAAGCTTTCACTCAATCAAAAATGATAACAGCAAAGAAGTAGATCGTAATTCATATACCAGGCAAGATATTTTCTCCTAAATGCCAGAAAAGGACTAGGAGCTAGAAATATGGTGTTAGCACTGTGTCCATTTGTAGATATGTAGAAGAGCTACAGATGCTACTGTGCTGTAAGGCAAATTGGGAGATTCAACCAGATACTGGCAGGTTGGTAGGTCACTGAACACAGAACATCTTCATTAATACGCAACCAGATTTGACATAAAGGAGACACCTTTAAACACTGACAATCCCTCTTCATGTACCGCAATTAGTAGAATGTAACCATTTTATTATTCTGTACTTATGCGCAAGATCTTCTGTTCGGTCTTGAGATTAGTCCAGGGCAAACTCTATCAGCTCACTTCTGAAACTCAAAAGTTTTCAGCTCATCTTTGTAGAAATCTATTGCAGTCAAATTTGCTCAGAACAAAAGCCAATATACCATATTTACTTTAAAGGCTCCTTTTGTCAGTGACCTTGGTGTGAAAGCACTATACTCCATTGCCATTTTTTCTCCCCTATTGTTTATCTTGCAAAGCAGCTGGTCCTTTTTGAATATATCACTATTTGACTCAAAGGTGGAGTATTTTAACTCCCTTTAGGAGTTATTTTAACTCCTCTTCTAACAGACCCTTCCCTTGACCTCCCTCCCACCCTCGCCACCTACAGATTGCCAGGAAGGTTGGGATGGAGATTCAGTGTAAGATTTTCATTCCGCATCACTGGATGGCAAGTCCTAATTATTAGTGGGACCAAGATGCACACAGTACTGACTGAGGTCATTAAAAAAAAAGTAGTTATCACTGGCTTATGAAACTGGGATGAGAAGAAGGAAAGAAGAGATTTCTCCTGAAAAACTGGAGTCTTGCTTTTTGATGTTTTGATTTATTTTTAATAAAAATTTTGGAAAGACAAAATGGGGCCAAATGTTTTTGGTATCAATGTTAAAAAGTTCCAGTATTTGTTAAAACCGCCTGTAACACTAAGCCCTTGCAGCTCCTGTTCAAATCCATGGGAACTGTGAGCTCTTCCAGGACTGGAGCCTGTAAATGCTGGTTTGCTGTAACTGACTTCACACACAGCCAACTCCAGAGTCTTTATCCTGGTTTTACTCAACCTTTGCTCAATCAAAGCTCCCACTTAAGGGCAGTAAATAAGGACTTTAGGAACTGGCCCGATGGATAGGTTCCACAGCATGTAACACAACTATTATTAAGCGTGGGCGTTAGTCAGCAATAAGCCCTCCTCCACCTCTTAAACTTTTGGTGTTCCCACAAGGGAAGCTATTGAAAGCCCCTGCTTTGTAAGTTCAATTCCCTTTGCTGGCTTATAACACAGCTGCTATATATTATCTTATACATTTGACCACAAAGGTGCATTCTATAGGCAAGATTCATCCACTCCTGCCATCTCTTTTTATTCATTCCCTGCTTTTCAGTGTAATGTTTGGGGACCCTGTTCTCAGCCACTTGTACACTTCAGCACTTGAAACACACCAAGAGGGACAATCGCTTGACTGATATCTCCAGCTTAGTATCTATACCCGTCTCTCTGTTTCTCTAGCTTTCTACCCAAGCCATTGTGTGTGCCAATTGTGCTATCATAAAGCAGAGTGTTGGGCTGTTTTGTGATGATGAAGAACCATGCAATCACAAGCTTTATTGCATACCATCCCATCCAGTGACCCCTGTTCTTATCATGAGAGCCCATTCAAGGGGAAATTACACCAGACTTCAACGGGGAAAGTGTCCCTCTGTTTCCAGGCTATTCAAGACAAAAGGTGAGAACCACAGAACAAGCCTCTTCTGCTTTAATTGTGAAACGTTTCAAGCAATTGGGGGGCTGGAGGGGGTGGAATTGGGAAGAAGGTTTAGGGGGGATGGGGAGGGTGGAAAAAAAGAGAAAAAGAAAAACTCTATTGAGATCAGGTGGTCCCATTTCCCAGAGATAAACAAGCTCAATAATATACTGGTCAACAGAGTTACCCTATCCTCAACAGCCTTTTGTTTTTTTTAAAAAGGACTAAAATAACCACTTGGAAATGTTAAACCAAGGCACGGCATTTTAATATGAAAATGGAGGCCTAGTATATTTTTGGTCCCTCTGACAACAATTGCCCTCAATTAGATCACTTAGACTCGCTAAATTGGTTGCTGTGAGGGGTTTGTGATCATAAAAATAATTCATACGTGGCAAGTTGCTTTCAAACCTTGGATTTTTTTGCTCTTGTTGGCGGGTTTTTCTCTGCTTTTTGCTTATTGCCATGGTAACGACAAGTGCATATTTTGGCTTGCTTCCAAAATAATATTCAAGAATGTTCTTTTCGGCCATTTTTAAGAGGAATCATTATGGATATTTGAATTATATTTTCCAATTAGGTGAACTGAAGTGTTTTCCAGCAACTTTGTTTGTTTCCCCTCATTTATAGAAAATGTGAAATTTTTATTACACCAAGGACTTTCAAGACAATAGCTACAGAGACTATTTTTCAGTACTGTTTGTAATATCTAATTCAGAGCTTATTTTGAATGGACAGGGTTCCATGGGGATTTGTTTGCAAATTTCATCAACTTGAGTTCCTGCTTCATTTGCTGAAATGAAGTACTTGGAACCGACCCAGCAAGCAGCAACACTCTTGTTCCTTTTAAATCATTACTGTATATTACAATAAACAGTAACTGGTTATCAAAAATAAAATACTTGATTGTCTACAGATTTAGAGTGCACATTTTTGCTTTGGATGAACTGTCGAGTTAGATTCACCACCAATAGAGCTTAAACAAACACATACATTTCATTTTAAGCCTTGTGTTTCTTCAGAAGCCAATAGGATGTGCTCGGTTCAAAACAAAAGTAATTTCATAAGGAAATACTTCTGTGATGGACACATTTTGTGTTTAGCTGTCTTTACTAAAAAGCATAGTTAAATAAATCTCAGTATCTCTCTTTCACGAAACATCATCATTACAACCCATTTAGGGTCTCCAATGGTATCAGTTGTCTTGGTCATTTTCTACTATCGTTTTATGTTTTCTCACATGCTCTTTTATTTTTGCCCTGGCAACACACTCTTCGGCCCAGGTCCTGAGTGGATGAATGCAAATACAACTTACCCAACCCAAACTTTCACCCTCTTTCAGCAGTAAATCATCTGCCACTTGAAAAGGAATCCAAAACGTTCAATTAAGGGATTGCTTAATAAGGGCTTGATATGCTTCATTCTCTGGACTCCTCTCCAAAATATCTGCTGTTGGGGTTTTCCAAGTGGACAGTAGTGGCTGTTTCAGGTCAACAGAATAAATACAAAATAGAAGAAAGCATTTTAAACCCAGGAGCTCGTTTTAGCAGAACCTGTTTCTGGTGACTCTACTGTAGATAGCTAGATCTTGCTACTCAATGGAAATCAACATCTGCAAGCTCTCCAAAGTGTAAATGTTAAGGTTTATTGCAAAATCAAGCTGTATTTTCCTCCTCTATCAGCATAACCACAGTCAACCTGCTGTATACCTCTGCACGTGGATAGAAACAGCCTCATACATTGAGCTCATACAACTGTTTTCCAAAATGAGCTGTAGGTGAAAACAGTCCTGAAACTTCTGAAGTGTCTTCCAGGGCCTCTCGACTTCCCTTCCACTCTTTGCTTTGATATAGGATTGAGTCAGACTCAAAAGCCTTTGAATCTCTGAAAAGCCGTATCTACTCAGCATTGTTCATGCCTCATAGAAACATCTTGTCCCAAGAAACCGCTAAGATGAAACGTAGCAGAAATGTCAAAAGCATAAAGCATCATCCACACGGCACTGCGGGAAGGAGCAGGAGCAGAAGAGGGAGACACAGCAAGAGGGAATTCTACAAAGCCAAAGCATGATGGGCTCTTTGCAAACAATGAAGGTCTGCGTCTGCCCAGTTCCTCCAGTCTCAGACTATGGTGGATCACACCTACAGACTCCGTTTTGTAGAGTTTCATGCTAAGCAGGCAAACTAAAACACTGTGCTACATCCATCCCCTCTTTCATTACAGCATGAAACAAGCAACTAAAAAAACCCAAACTACTCAACATATTTGATCAGAGAGCGCTTAAGCAACACAGAGGGAATCCACAGCTTTTGATATTACGTTAATACACTAATATCTTAATCCTTTACCAGTGACAGACTACACATTTAAATCCCTAATGGGACCTGGTTTCCAAATTACATTATTTAATGTTTATTCAGTGAATAATCCAAATAGTATTTAACACCACCGAAGAAAAAACACACACACCCCCTGGGTGGATTGTCTGCTTTTCCTTTGCTTCGTAATTACCCAACCAAGGGCCCTATTAAATAACTCCATTTTTTATGATCTTAAAGTGAAATGAACCCTCTATTTGAACATTGCACAGGAGAAACACTTCAGGCACACATGCACACTATAAAATCCAGCTCCATGTCCAACACTTTCCACTGATCAAGATTGTTTTGATCCATTTGGGGACTTTCTAGCCAGACGTATTTAATACCAAAGGGCCTGATCCGGGCCCCATCCTGGAAAGAGAACACAAAAGGAAACACCAAGGGAACATCAAAGACATAGAAATGGCTCGTCAATGAAATCTCTGCATGTGGAAGAGGGGAAGTTAATTGCCTGTAACATTACACTATAATTAGGACACATTCAATAGGATTTCTGCCACCCAGCTGTGGACACCGCCGGTGGGGCTGTATTTACCCAAGCTCCCTCATTATCCCCCAGAAATACTCTTCCCCTTCTCTGTGGTGGGAGCTCAGGCAGCCATGAGGCTAAGGACGGTTTCTTGAGTGATGGGGCTGGAGGTGGGTGGCACGAAGACAAGCAGCTCTGCACCATGACAACACGTCCTAGTGCTTTCTTGCCTGATGCCCATGGTTCTCGCCTCCAAGACTTGCCCAGCAGCATCCCACTCCTGTGGACCTCAAGGATGGACAGCCCATTCAGTCCTTTGGAAAAGTCAGCCCCATGGTCAGCAGAAGTCACTTGTTTCCCTGGGGAAAGGTGCTTTGCTCCTCTAACAAACAGAACACAACCCCTTCACTGCCAAAGATGAGCTACTTTGCATTTCTAGGAGACAAAGTGTGCTCCTTGAGTAGAGGAAGTCACCACAGATGCATGATAACCTGCAACAACAGACGCTCCCATTGTAGTCCACACATTTTCATGCCTCTTTTTCAAACCTGTCTTAAATAAAGGCCAGGTTTTTTTTCTTCTCTCATCGAACATCTCTAATCTAAACCTTCAGTCTTTGCTGTTCTTTGTGGTTCTAACTGTGACTTGTGAAATCACCTCTCTATTACTGTTGAATTTTTAAAGTTTTTCTGTTCCTTCTTCAATCTTGAAAAGTGACTGAGTATGTTTGTCCCTTTAGTCGGGGATTATATGAAACTTCTTCTGTAATATCCTAGTACCTGTACCCTCCACCATTCATTTGCTTCAGAAGAAGGAAACAATGGAATATCTGTATCCAAGTCAGGCTTAATCGTGTATGCCAGTCTTTGACACAGCAATCAATTTGAGTAGATCCTGAGGCTGTGAGTTAAAAGAGCTTGTGGAAGCAGAATGAAGTTGAGGAGCTGAAGGAAAGGTGGTTTTGCCCCTTTCTGCAGTGAGGAATAACTTTGGGATTCATTCGTAACAGTAATAAACCCAAGGCTTTCCAAAGAGGTCTCCTTAGCTAAGATCTGCTTTGTATTTGTCACAAATAGCCAATGGTACTTGATTCCAGCGTTTAACTGTTTCAATCTGCATAGTTAAAAAAAGAAGAATACCCAGCACGATTCCAGAGACACATGTTTTGACATCAGAGCTCCTAGTAAGCTGTCAACATTTCCATTGAAGGGCCCTGCTTGGAGAGCTGGACATATCGACAGCTTCAAGAGCATATGGCTTGCAATAGAAGGCAGACACATTATAACCAGTTTGGATGCAAATAGATGGATTTAAGGATACATGGACAGACTGACAGACAGCTCCTAGTAAACCATCAGCAGTGTGAGGTCCTGTATTGGCTCCTGCTGCCCCAGATCACAACTAGCTTCTCGTGTTCAATGAAGGGTGGCCCAACAACACCCTAAACACACCGCAGAGGGATTGGGCTGGTCCTCCCCAGTTACCCCACAGCCAGACTGGGAATGAGGGGTCAGTGGGAGAGTGCCCACCCCACACACTGGCTCAGGGCTTTTGGAGGAATGCCAATTTAAAGACCGCACATTAAGTGCGTAGCGGCTAGGGAATGCAAAGCACTTGCTCTATGCATGAGACATTTGACTTTTCTACCTTAGTAATACAAGGAGATTTTGTTCCCAGCATTGTCATTCACATTTTTATTACCTGATTGGCAGAAAGAATTATACGTCTTTTCTGCAAACCAAGGCAAGTATCCCCAAAACTTACACTTTCAAGAGGGCTTGGGTGGTATTTTTTGGACCGTTGACAACAGGGCATATTACCAGAAACAGAGAAAAGAAGAAAGAACACCTGATTCCTCTCCTAGAAGAACAACAAACCTCAGTTATTTATGAGATATATGAGGTGGCTCTTACACAGGCCTCACTGTAACAAAGCCCATCGTAATCGCCAGTGGATTTCATCCTACCCTTGTATGAGGCAGTGAACACTTATCGTTAATACACCAAGGGCGAACTCCAGCACTGATGAAGTGACTTCCCCAAGGGGTCCCCAGCGGGTCTGGGAACCCGACCTGCGCCTTCTGCATCCCGCTCCAACCCTTTCTGCTTTAAGCAGCATGGTGCTTGACTGAGCGATGCTGGGAACCGACACAAGGTTGTGTGGACGTTGCAAAAGAAAAAGAGAAGCCAAAACGCGCTACGCAGTCTGAAATCTGAATTTACCAGCAGGGTCAGGGAGCTATTTTACTTGCTACCACTGTGAACTCCAGGAATGGAATCAATTAGTATTAGTTTAAAACATCATCTGTTTCAGTTTAACAGAAAGCTTCTGTTCAATGAAATATAGGGTTGGTAAATGAAAAATAAAAGTTGATCTGATTTTAGTAACTCCTAAGGTACTATTTTAGGCGTGGCAAAGAGGTATATCATACAGCTGCCACAAACATATGTGACAATACGTTACTCTGGTTTTTCTTCATGTCTTTGCAGAAGAATATCCCTGAAAGTCATGCATGGGTGCAAATCACAAGTCTGTGCTTAGCAAGATGTTTCACCAGCAGCTTTGCAGATGTGTCACAGTATTTTCCCTTCAATGATACTGTTAGGTGATAAACCAACTACTTTTAAATGTTTGCCCGGGTAATTAAAATTATGTTTAAAATCACGATGGAATGCACAATTTCTGTCTTCGTAGAGATAAACTCTATGCATTATGGGTTTTTTTTTGTTGCTTTTGTTGGGTTTTTTTTACCATAGATTTTGCCAGGCTATGGGGAGGTGATTCATTAGAGAGCTACAAAATACAAAGCTTTCCAAGGCAACGAACTCGCTCTGAGCAATATTGGTTTTTTTCCACAAAAGGTTTGTAAAGTACTATCACGATTTCCAATTCAAAACAGTCCTTAACATATTTCAGTTCCTCAGGGGCACCACCATTTGCTGCTGATCTAAGAGCCTTACAAGGTTAAGAGCATATATTACTTTATAGGTAAAACAGGAGTGAAGTTATTGAAAACTGAACCAACAGTGACCTTACCCACAGAGAACTAAACCCATTGGCTGCAACTGCACCTTTTGTTTCCTACCTAGAATGATGAGAACAGAGCTAAAGGACACTACAGACAACTGAGTTTCGTGTTTTTGTTCCAGCATTACTACTAAACTACTTGGATTTATCATCTGGTTTTTGTTCTGTGAATGCCCCTTCCCTCTTTTAGTACTGTTTTTTCTTATATCTCTTTACTTTTCAGAGGAAAAAGTAGTTAAAAAGTGAGAGGAGGGAAGAGGATGGAGAAGGTTTTCTCTCCTGTCTCCTATGCCGTTTTAGAAACAAAGAGAGAATGAAGGGAATAAAAGGACGAAACAGAGAATATTTTTATAACTCCCATCCCAAAAAAGCAAGCCTAAGCAAATAAATATCTGTGCAAAATATCATCATTTTCCAAACAGTTATTCAAGGCTTCGACAGTCCCCCGGGTCCCTCAGCTGGCAGAGCGAACCCTCTCCTTTCGAGGTGCTGTTTTCACACCACGATTGCCACAACTAGCCATGGTACCACTGCTCACACTGCACAACTCTCTTTAATTTAGCCTGTTGGTTAAGTGACCTTGCTAAGAAGCCACCATGAGGATGGGGAGAGGAAAGTAGAGATGAGTGGGGTTTCCTTCAGCAGGGACAACTCGACCCTTGGCAGCGTGATGAGTTGTTGAGGGAGCAGGAGAGGAAAGATCAGCCGGGTCTCCTGCAGACACCCAGCAGAAAAAGCCCTGGGAAGGACTCGGGACAGTGTGGGGTGAGATCAAACAGTTGCTGGGCTTCCTAATCAATGGAAAATGGCACCACGGCCCACTCTACACTGCAGTGAGTAAATGCAAAAGTGGAAACTTATATCTATATTTTTACATGGTGATAATGACTTTAGCATCTGCATTAACGTGCATGAGCCAGGGCCTGCATCCCTCCTCACTTAAATCACTTAAAGTCTGTTCTGCCTGGAAGTAATAATCTGTTTGCTTTTATTGCTGTCTTATAAACTTTCCATCCCAATCTACTAACGAAATGAAGTGACACAAGGACTGTCAAATAAATTCTGCAAGGGAGGTGGGAGAGGAAATAAGAGTTTGGGCTTGACGAGGCAGGGCAGCAGGAGCACATTGAAAACGTAAAGTCCAGGAGAAGAGGATGGTCATTGATCAGGAAAGTGGTTCTTTGGGGCTTCTGAACTTTTCTAAGCCCACAAAACCAACACTGAAGCAAAGCTATCAACTCTCCCAGTTAGATGTTTGCTGGGCCACCAGCAGACCTCACTGAAGGAAGACCACTTTATTCCGAAAGCTGAGACCTCCAGTGATGAAGTATTAAGAAGCTATTCCCTTTCCAGATGGTGTAACTGATGCTGATTAACCTAAATTATGTCATGCAGTGAACACTATCGCCCCATGCTGTGTGCACCATCTCAGATTGCAAGGGAACAATGGGGAGTGGAGAAGGAGACAATGGAGGCCACAGGAGTCTGGTACACGGCAGGGTCACAGGGTACAAAATAGAACAGTAAAATAGGTATTTTCAGCCTGCATTTCCCTTTGCTGCGGATTTGCTTTGCTTCTGTGCTGTGGGAGAGAGTGACATGGCTTCCTCCTCGAATAAATGTGCTACGAGCTAACTAGCAAAGCAGAGATGTGGTCTCACTTCTGTTATCATTATTACCTGTTGCTGTTCTTTTTAATAAAATTTTTAATAGATATGGATCAAATCTATCCTAAATCTAACTAACATCACACAAAACTGAGCCTGGATTTGCAAGTGAACATGTATTGGCTCATCCATTTTGCCATTCCCTGCAATAACCCGATATACACTTTCATACATTTATAACACGAATGGCTGAGAAAAGCATTACTTTTTATCCCAAGGAGAGTGTTTTTCACCATTGTCAGTAGTTCCTGCAGAACAATACATTCATTTTAAGTTCTTCCACACCCATTTATCTGAATGGATAACTGAGGATAGAAATGAGAAACAGAGATATGTTGGAGACTAAAGACAGTCTGATCTCTCCAGGGGTATTTATGTATATTTAGGTTTGTTGTTTATCATACTATTATCTTCTGTAGCAACACAAATCTGAGAGATGGGAGGATGGTGGATAAACAACAAAGTAAGATAAATTATCTGCTCAGACCTGGATCTAAATACGTGACATGTTTCACCTCTGCATGAAATTACCATTATTGTATTATTGCTTAGAGAGCTAACATATTTCACTGGAAAATACTTCAAGTATTTAATTTTAACTCTAGTCCTGTAGGACCAGTTGGTCCATTAGACACTGAATATGTCATGGAGAATACCAAACACATTGTCGATTGACAAAACCAGAGAAAAAACAAAGAAACCCTTGATTGTTACGATTTTAAAGGTCTTATTTTTAAATCCCTTTCCTAGATCAGACCTGACAAGTGAGGAACCCCTGGCAGAACAGCACAAAACCAAACCTGGCCTTTGGGGAAGAAATCCCCTATTTTGATTTATGTAGCACTGAATTACCCAGGATGTCAACATAAATTTTAGCTTCCAACAAGCCTAAAATATAAAAGCTGGTTTTAGACGTAATAGCCTTGCTCCTCACACCTTGTACCAGGTCCACACGCAGCCATTAGAGCATTGTTGCATTCCCATGAAAAATCATAACACTGACCGAGGCTAAATTAATCCATTTGTCAGCATCTGCTGACCTGTGCACCTGCATTGGAGTTTGTAACAAAATCCTAAACTAGCATCACTGGCCTTCAGGTTCTGGTACAAATGGTTTGCAGAATACATGCTGCACATCTTCAGACTTCCCCGGGGGATGCGACTCGTTGGAGAGATGGATGGCTGCTTATACAAATGTATCCAGATCGGTTTAACCTAGAAATTTCAGGAGATCAGGTTCCTCAAGAGATTCCCTCGGTTGTTAAAATATGTTCTATCATTTTTTTCTTGTTAAAGCCTGCATTTGGCTTTTCACAGAAAAGTCAGTGTAAGGCAATTAGTTCTCAGAGAACAAAGCAACGCAGAGATTATAAAAAAGAAGGGAAGAAAACAAAACCAAATCATTAAATGAGGCTGTTTTAAATAACTCCCAAATTGTCACAAGATCACAAAATTCATATACAAGGCTGAAGAAAGGGGGAGCTAATTTTCTCCAGGAAAAAATATGCGGTCCTTTATTTATACTGTTCTGAATTTTTCATTTGCGAGTGTTACTGAATACCGCACACACATATAAATATTCATATTCAAAATACTCCTCTTGAAAAAGCACGTGTGAAAGGGACATTATGGAAATGAAGCTGGAGTGAAAATGGGATTCAGACTAATTAAGACACTGCTGTTCCTCAAGCCCAGCGCACAGACTTTCACTTCTTTCCTTTCCCTGCTATAGCTGAGCCTTGAGATCTTTCGGAGATGGATGGACAGTAGTGATGAAATGACTTCAAGACTAAAGAAATGTAAGGAATTCCCCCTGTCTGGCATATCAAAAAGTTCAAATTCACCACCATCCAAGTGGCGAAACAGCATAAATGTCAGGTGTTAAAATATTGTTTTAAAGAAAATGAGAAAGGCGAAAGAACCACTGAAGGCTGGGTACGAGGCCCAAGATAACTCAAAGGGAATTCACGCGCATATTTGACACGCCAGGCTGTTTTCCACCAGACTAAAACAGCAAGAGAAATTTTATATACTCCACTCTTTTTTTTTTTAAAGTGTTTCTGCTAAAAAAATCTGTACCAAAATTGCAAAAAAAAAAAATTAAAAAATAAAAATTGAGCAGCATATTTTCATTTACCAGAAAATACAAATCCAGTGCAACTTATTTAGTAACACATATTTGTCAGAATTGTTGACCTTTTGACCAAAACCACCTACACGAGATATTATGCAGCAAAAACACAAAAGGAGCCAGATTAAAAGCTGGAGATCTGCAGATTCTCTCAAAAGGATTTGCAGAAGGTAACTCATATAAACAAGCCCATATCCAGTAAGATTAAATTTAATACCTATTTTCTGCATTTCTCTTACACGCATTTTTAGGATCCAACATTAACAATAATTAAAAATTAATATATTTAATATTTTCTTGTTTTCTAAACCCCTTCCCCACACACACAAAACCCCAAACCAACAAACCACCACCACCTAGGAACTCTGAATTCCATCATACATTTGTATTAATAAAGGTGCCCCCACTCTTTTCTTGGGTTGTACTAAGTAAGAGACAGCTTTCTATGTAGATGAAAAGAACCCCAAATTTGTCTTCTGAGCCCATCATTGGTGCTTCTAGGCCAAAAGATCTCATTTAAAACCCCCGAGAAGCGTGTTTTACAAATAGTACCGTAGGTTTTCCTAGAGCACGGATACAAGCAGGAGATCTGGCAGGAACAGTAGGGAGCAGAGCTGAGGCAGAGATTTGACAAAATATAACGTAAGTGGGAAAATCCACATCCCAGCAAATGTCAAGGGGAACAGAAAGCACTGGCTTGCTTTGAAAAGCCACATCTTAGCAGAAATTTGAGATCCCCGAGGGGCACGGCAGACAGAGAGAAAGATGCTACCAAAGAGAGAAGGTTCAGCCTTTATCAATTTCCAGAAAGTCTTAACCCATGGATATAGGGACTGCAAGGACCAGAATGTCTGTCTGCTACCAAACATAGCTGGAATTTTATTTTGGAGGAGCCAAACCCAGTAAAATTGTGAGAAGATTAAAACCCTTATTTACAGCAGCTTTTAATAAAAATGCTTTCGTTTTTCTTTTGGGAGAAACTTTGTTTCTCCTTTTAAAATATATCTACTCAATAGACAATGAGCAATACAATGAATAGTTTAAAAACAAAATTTAAAATCGAACAACATATTTAAATTTTCTTTAAAAAAATAATTTTAAAATTAGCTTAAAAGTGCCAACTAGTTCAAAAGGGTCTTAGAAACCTTCTTTAACGAGGAATTTGAAAGTGAAGACTTCTTTTCCAGAAGCAGAATAAAGCCAGACTTGGACTTTCAAAGCTTTGCTGGGCAGAAGATGTGTCCTCTACAAGCACAAATAACTAATAGTCAGATAAAACCCATCCTACTACAAATCCAATCCCTTCATTAAATCTGAATCATTAACAGGCCACCCAAAAAAGCAAAAGCAAAATGAACTTGACTTTCCAAGGGTCGTTCCTTTATTCCTGGTGGCCTCTGCCATTCTTAAAGCCACATATTTGCTAAGCAAACACACTGGCGTAAAAAGAAAAGCTCTTGTCATCCACAGATCAGTTAGATCATATCAGATCCCTGTCGGTCTGATGAAATCTATGGGGTGTTTTTGCCTTTGACCATTTAGGCCTGTAGCTGATGAATTTTGGTACTAAAAAGATTAAGAAAAATAAAAAGGTCAATAAAAGCTTCCTACTCTTTCTCTGCCTAAATATTTTCAATCACATGGTGTAAAACACAAATATATACAATGATATAAATATTTAAAACAAACTTATACACCACATAACATTCTCCTTAGAGACCTTTTCTATAAAAAGTGTAATTTCTATTTATTTTCCTGAAAATTATTTTCCTTCTATTGATTTTCCCTGAAAACAAAATAGTAGCAACAAAAAAAGCCTACCATTAGGAATGTCTTTAATTTTATGTTACTTTTTCCATCTGTATTCTTTCTATAGAAGCAAACCTCAATTCCAAGATGGTTTTTAAGATTTACATGTTTATTTCATTTTGTTTAATATCCTAATCGGTTCACAGTAAATTTGCCCACACACACATCCACAGTGATCCCAGCTGGTTGAATGTGGCGAGCCAAGCCAAAGGCACAGGCAAAAATACAGCCTGGCTGCTGAAAACTTTGCCAAATTATAAACAAGACCCTTAAAATTATAGCTTGGCATCACACCCCAGCAACTGTGATGATAACACTGTTTACAGGAAAACAAGCTAAAAGCAGTTCCCTGCTCTTTGGTGCTTAAAGGATGACAGTAAAGGAAAAGCTTGCATTTAAATTCTGCTGATGTATAGATCCACTCCCGATTTGGCCCAATGTTGTGGTTTTCGTAAGCAGGTCTGACAATGCTCTGATTTCCTTGCAAGTGGGAGGATAACATGAGTTAATCTCTGAATGAACTCTACCAGTGTATTAACACTTAAAACCAGCAACAACCTGTTAATTCTTTATCTCTTCTCACTTCCTTCATTGGAATGGAAAGTGTAGAGTCCTGCATCTGGGCAGGAACAACCCCAGGTTCCAGCATAGGTTGGGAAATTACATATTAGAGAGCAGTGTAGGGGAAAGGGACCTGGGGGTCCTGGTGGACAACAGGATGACCATGAGCCAGCACTGTGCCCTTGTGGCCAGGAAGGCCAATGGCATCCTGGGGTGTATTACAAGGGGGGTGGTTAGTAGATCGAGAGAGGTCCTCCTTCCCCTCTACTCCGCCCTGGGGAGACCACACCTGGAATATTGTGTCCAGTTGTGGCCCCTCAGTTCCAGAAGGACAGGGAACTGCTGGAGAGGGTCCAGCGTAGGGCAACGAAGATGATTAAGGGAGTGGAGCATCTCCCTTACGAAAAAAGGCTGAGGGAGCTGGGTCTTTAGTTTGGAGAAGAGGAGACTGAGGGGTGACCTTATTAATGCTTATAAATATATACAGGGTGAGTGCCACGAGGACGGAGCCAGGCTCTTCTCGGTGGCAAACAATGATAGGACAAGCGGTAATGGGATCAAGCTGGAACACAAGAGGTTCCACTTAAATTTGAGAAGAAACTTCTTCTCAGTAAGGGTGGCAGAGCCTGTCCCAGGCTGCCCAGGGGGGTTGTGGAGTCTTCTTCTCTGAAGACATTCAAAACCCACCTGGACATGTTCCTGTGCGACCTCACCTGGGTGTTCCTGCTCCAGCAGGGGGATTGGACTGGATGATCTTTTGAGGTCCCTTCCAATCCCAAACATACTGTGATACTGTGAAGGGCTCTGCGGCTGGGCTGGGAAACTTTGCCCCTTGTCCTGAGGTTTTCCATTGGAAAGGTGTTGTGCTACAAGTACCCGCCTCTCTCTCCTGACATATAAAATGTTTGGAGACTGATGCAGGGATGCACAGAGAGCGGGGACAAGGGCTGTGAAGATACCTGCCACATTTCCTGAGCCTTTACTTTTCATGATGCGAAGTCCAACAGTAAAGTCAACAGGAATTCAGTGCACATCTATCAGTTCAGTCAAGGAAAAAGAGACAGAACCAGATGACAAAGTCAATAAAAAAATAAAAGATAAATAATATTCCAAAAGCCCTTTTTTTCCAAGGAACACCCTTGGAAACAGAGCCTGACCATGATGGGACAGACAAAACCACACCATCCATGTTTCTAAGCAGCCTGGACTTCACACAGTATGATGATGCTCTTTATGGGAGACCTGGATGAGCAAGGGTGAGATCATAGGGTGCAAATCAAACACACCCACGATCAGGGTGAGATAATGACTTGAGGAGATGGAGGCGTTTCGTGCTGCCTGCAGCTCTCCTTGCGCTGCCTGTGAAGCTCATCACAAGCTGATCTGCGTTCCCCTATAAAGCTCCTTATCAAGGCTTCACATCTGGCCCGCACATCTTAATTTAATGATGATATGGCAGCATCCCCTCTCCACTGCACAGCACAAATTATCACGTTGCTTTCTGAGGACATAAATCTCATTTAGTATTTCTTCCCCTTCAGGGAGTTTTACAGGCTAGAGAGCAGGAAAAAGATATCCACCCAGATGTGTGTAAGGAGCTTCTTATGTGGGCAGACAGTCTGAGAAACCACCCGTCCCTGAGAGGTGCTGCAATTCTCCATGCTTAATACCTCTCCATGCCACAATACAGGCTGGCAGAAGACCATAGAGGTTGATGTGCACCAGCTCGGAACATGGTCCATTTTGTGCAGAGCCCCTCAAACTACCTGCCTGTTGCTTTTACTCCTTTTATTTGTTTAGCTCTTTCTTTTCTTTTGCAATAGGGATGTAGAAGGGAACGTTTTGCCCAGTTTATCCTTTCTGGAGACCTCACCTGGTTTAAGTGTCTACCCCTGGGTAGCAGCATCACTTAAGTGTGCACCCAGCCCATGGTAGAGGGGCAGCAGAGCTTCTCGGCCACCCTATAAAAACATCTGGGTCCTGCCATCTTGACTTGGTGCTTGTCCTGAATTTGCTGGAAAACCAGTTTCCTGACTACGCAAGATAAATCCATAAGGGGGGAAGAAATTCCCAGCACCGTAATGGGGACAGTGGTGTCCGCAGCCCCATTCTTTCTCAAAACTTTGTTATTATGGGATGGAGTGTTAAGGATCTGTCAGCATTTCTATTACAAACCTCAGTCTTTAGAGGTTTATAAACGCAGCCATTTAAAATAACACTGCATTAAAAAGTAGGTATGTGAGTTGTCAGCAGTGGTGTTTCTGTTTTCTTTAAGATGGTTTAAAGACGTTTTAGCAGATTATTAGCCTTAGAGAGGTCAAAAGTAATCAGAGGTGGTTTTTCAGCTATATTTTTGGCTACCTCTGGATAAATAATGGTTTAATTTGAAAAACACAGAGTACATAATACAAACTGTCTTTAAGCAACAACAACAAAAAAAAGGAAAAGTCTCAGTTAATGGCCACATAATTCATGTTTTAGAAACAGCTCCTGCACATGCACAGCGAATGCTCAGCTTTTCAAACTTTCCCTGTGATGCTGGTAATGGGATACAACAATAGTTACATGGACAGGGCAGCTGTTCCCATGTCCTGAACTCACTCTTCACAACCCTGTGTCACCTCTGGGGGACAGACCACCCCCAAACAGGGGCTGCCCCCAAACAAGACACTCGAGATGCGGCACCAGGGGCTTGAGGAGGGGACACAAGGGCAACTCAACCCCTCGTCTCAACCCAACCTCCACCAGCCCTCGATCAACAGAGCAAGTTCTGACCTCAACACAAGGCCCAGGGTGGGTTGGTCAATGAGATGGTGCCTTGTTCCCCACCGGGTACCACAAGCATCTCCTCCCAAGTGAGGAAGTCCATGCCATGGGTGGACTAACCTCCAGCAGCGTGAACAGAAAACACAAATGATAGACATTGAAACCTTCATCTAGGTGAGCCATTTGGACTATCTCATCTTAGGGTGAGCAAGAAGCACACCTAAGGTTCATGACCAGAATGTTTTTGGGCTGGCCCCTGCCTTGGACCTCAACCATCATAGGACAATTCCTGGAGACCTCACAGCCTGTGAAACTGAGGAGGGAAAAACTGGAGGGGGAGGGAGAAACTGCCTCAAAAACTGCCTGTGTGCCATTAAATGCTGTTACCAGCAAGAAGTCAAAATGATATTTTTTCTTTCCCTCCATGAAGAAAATTACAGGCCTGATATTTTGTTACAGCAATAATTGCCCCTGAGATTGGCTTGCAATTATTTTGGTGAGTCTGACCTTCCCAAGTGAAATGACATGAACAGCGCAACATCCATGAGCCCAGGTAACAGCCAGCTTAACAGCTTCTAATTATTTCCCATCAACTCTTGATCTTCTTCACCTGATTGTTGCTTCAAAGTATTTCAGCAAAGAGAAGATGGCCTCAGCACTCTCTATTTATCTCGATGTCTTGGTGAAAATTTTGGAGCACTTCCCCTGGGTGGAGAGTAGAGACTGCTTGTGCTGCCAGAAACACATTTTTAACTAACAAAGCAATGGTTTAGTGCTAAACTTATTATGTTACTCAGAGAAGACATTGGAGATTTTTTTGATAGTTAATTATTAATGTGTTTGCCAGAATATCTATTCTGGAGACCGTTCATACATAGGAACTTAATGAAAATCACAACTGTGGACTAGTTACTTAGAGCAATTATGTCAATGCAAACTTTGGAGTAGAATTCTCTTATTCTGGAATAAATAATCAATTAAAAATAGATGTAATCAAGATTACATTATGGACAATGTGAACATCCCGCTCTTCCCTTTGCAGAACCCATCACTCAACTGTGATATGAAGATGACCCCTCGGGTCTGCCCAGAGCAAGTGCTACCGCTTCCTGAAGTCTTCCGAGATCCCACTGCTTCAGCTCCCCCATCCTGAGAGCTGACCAGATGATATTTCCTCCTCCATCAGCTCTGGGCACATGCCAGGTGCTGCCCTGATTCTCATTTCTGCTCTGCCTTTCTCTCCCATGTCTTCTGTTCCTTCTATAATTTATTTCTTCTCTCTCTCTCCCGCCTGTTATATATTTAAAAAAAAAAAAAAAATCCAATCTACCCAGCCAAGATTACATTACTTCTTCTATTTATTTATGTAGCTGTATTCCTGTGAGCCTGCCACCAAAAAGGCAACGAAAAGCAATGCCTGAAATAGCCTGCCCGTGGTGGAGCTTGCCTGGCGCTGATAAGGCAGAGGTGCTGCCCCGCTCCAGCACTGAGGCCTCACCGAGACTCAGTTCCAGAAACCGGTTTCTAGCTTTGCTCTTCTCTCCTCTCTCTTTTTCGTATGTGCTTGTCTTTGGGACTTGGTTTTGCTTTCTCTTTCCAAAAAGCAGAATTGGACTCCAGCAATAACAGTAGCAGAAACAACCCCAATCTGTCTTCATTAAAACAACTTATTTTCCCAGAAAAGGCAGTTGCACCACCTCTAACGCTGCCTAACCATGGTCAGAAATGAGTTTCTTCATTACATTAGATAAGTATTAAGGAGTATCATTCAAAAGCAAGAGCCTTTATGTTTCAGATGCTTTCACATCTTTTATTCTGCTTTCTGGAGTCAGAGATCTTTGTAGTCAAAGCCCCAAACATTATTTATAGCGCTTTATGGAGACAGACCCATCAGCACTCAGGCTCTCCAGACCCCTCCATCCAATTTTTGTTAGCGTTCTACCGCAAGCCCACAACATTTAATGAATGAGAAACCGAGACGCCGAGGCAAAACAGCTCCACATCAAAACAGGCCTGTGTCTTCGCAAACCCCACACGAGCATCCCAGCCGTTCGCATAGCCTTCCTCCCTCAGAGGAACTACAGGTTTATTTATTAGCAACAGGCCAGCTGTGCAGTCATCCGTGTCAACATCTTCTAACCCACCGCTGCAGTCGATCTGGTGTTTTGCACTTTATTCCACTGGAAAAGCAGAATTTGACCCAGCATTTTCACTTCTTGCTGGTACCCAGTGTCGCTTTCTCACCCTCGGCCCTGGAGAATGACACTAATCCTGCAGCACCGTAAGGCAGCAATTGCGCAGGACAGGGAAAATTATAGAGACGATAAGTTCTGCAACAGGGGACGAGTAAGGGCTCTCACATCTTCACCCCACTAATTTCTTCCCAGGCTTTGGGGAAGGTTTTCCCTTCTCCCTTGTGCCCCTACGCCCAGTCATGAGAGGCACTGGATCAACCCCAGACCACAATCCACGACCCACCTTCTGTAAGCGGATACATTTTGTATTTAATACCACGGTAAATTAAAATATGGCAGACCACATCAAGCTTTTATTTCATGTACAATAAAAGGGTTTCCTCAGTCATAAAAAAAAAAGTGGGCAAGGAGAGGGGGAAGAGGCCACCACACAACAAATTCCTTCCTTACAGTCTAGAGAATTTGCGGGGGCGGGTTAGGGGGGAAATTTGCCAGTTAATAAAATGTCGTGTATGAATTATACATCAGGACTGGCCCCAAACGTGAACCAGACATGGTCTGGTGTGCTGGGATCACTGCACTGGCACACAGTACAGGATCACATCCAGTTCTGCAAAGACTCCTATACATGCTTATCTCCAAGGTCTAAGCTCCTCCTGCCTCCGCTTAAACAATGAAGGACATGTGTAAGTATTCATATGCTGAAGGACTTAGTTTTACAAAGAGCACTTTGTTCTGCAAAGGTAGCCTACACTAGAGGAAATACTAAAACAATAGAAAAACATCAAAACTGTTCATCCTCCTTGTTAAAAAAAATGATGTATGTATCCAGATACATTCACTTTATAAATATGCTTAGATTTTGTGCCACATTTTTTTTTCTGGTGGATTTGACACAGATGTTAATAATAAATTTCTGTACCCCAAAGTCACAGGCAACCACAGAAGAAAATCCATTGACTTAAAAGGGACGCTACAGCAGCCCAGGAAAGCAGCTCTGCCGCACTTCCAAATCGAAACCAAAATTGATTTTAAAATGACTGCAGCGATGATGCTGCCTTTGTGGCATTAAACCCCCTTATCGTTGGATTTGTGTGTTCCGCATATTCGTCACTGCCAGCCCCAGGACAGTCCTAGGCACTCCATCAACAAGAGGAGCACAGCCTTCATCCCAAAGGCCTCGCACCGTGGGTATAAAACCCCAGCCAGGTTGCAACAGACCTACGGATAAGCTTCTGGGAACAACAGAACAACTCACATCAAGATGGAAAGCAGTGTGTTTCTACACCCCAGCTGCCTAACCATTCATCTTTATCATGCTATATTTATCTGCCGCTCGTAACAGTTTGTTTTATAATGCTTTGTTGTTCGGCTACAGTAGCCGCGCAGATTACACAAGGAAAGGAGCAGCGAGCACGTCTGCCGCGCACACACACGGCCGAGTTCTCCACTTCACCTCCCAGCCAAGCCCGGCCAGGACCACGGCGTGTGGCCATCCTTTTATCAGCCCCATTTCTCTTTGCCATGGCACAGCGGAGCTCCGTCGAAGCCTGGTTGCGATAGCGCACTTGCGGTAATTTTAATACGGGTTACCGCAGCAGAACGAGAACATTTACTGCTGTGCTGCACAAACAGCGCGTCATGAGCGGAGCACGCCGAGGACTCCCACAACTCCTACACCGCATACCTCCCATGCAGCAACCCTGATAAATACTCCAGGGAAGGGAAGGAAAAAAAAGGGGTGGGAACAGGATATTTTAATTGACTTGACACTAAATTCTACTCCCTGCACTGAATCAACTGAGCATTAAATTCATGTGTCTGTTATGGTATGCGCAGATGTGTCAGGGTACACGCATAAGTGTTTCCAGTCGCTTCACCAAGTTATTTTCTTGTTGAATAAAAATAATGTGAAACTCATTAAAGGAAAGAACAACAGAATTTGATAACGAGATGCAACAGCTATCTAAGGGTTTTGGACAAACCCAACGATTTCAGGCGAGAAATAGAACTTTTTGGCACTTCCTCCTAATATTCACTAGAGATGAACTATTTATTGAGGTGGAACTGAAGGATTTTTGTGGGGTTTGGTTTGGGTTTTTTAGGTTTGTGTTTGGTTAGGGGGGGTTGTGTGTGGTTTGTTTGTTTTTAGCATTATTGTACTAGCTTGGATTTATTTCTTTTTTTTACAGAATAATATTGAGAGAAATTGACTTTTAAAATATTTGTTCTGTTGTTTTTTAAATAAGCTTTCTGGTAACGCTGAAGCAAAATATTTTGACAAATACAATAGAGTTTTTTATTGGCTCAAAATACCTTTAATTTAAAATCATATCTATTTTATTCAGAAGCAGTAAAATTGAAAGAAAATGCCTGAAAATACTTTAAACAAAATATTGTAGTTGACTGAATGCGGGAATTTTTTTTCATATTTATAGTAGGTGTGAAATTAGGATATTTTAATGAGCGAATGCATAACATTTTGGAAAACTACGCCTGCAATGCTCACGGGAGAGCGGAACCACAATCCGATCGCTGTTAAAAAATGAGAGGATGAAATTCCTCGCTGGCCTAACCCTGGCAAAGCAGAGGCCGTTAGATGAGGAGATTCGTCCTCCAGGAAGAAAACCATCTTTATTTTCTTGTAGGTAAAGCACCCTCCACTCCTGGCTGGTGTGAATGGTGGGGGATACAGCAGAGGGTGCAGCCTCACGCTTTCGGAACAACTCCCATCAAAACGCCTGTGGATCCAGCGAGGGATCGCGGCAGCACAGCCCTTCTGCACCGTGGGGACTTGTACAGACCAGGCTTTGTACTGGAATGAAAGCTGCCAGTCCCGCTCAAAGCTCCTAAACTCACTGCATTCATCTGCATGATGCGCAGGATTTCTAATCTTTCCCTTCTTCCTATTTTTGTTTTAATTGTGATTTAAACGGCTGAGGGGGAAAACGTTGCTCCGCTGCCCATCAGTCACCCTGTGGGGCTGGGGAGCGATGGAGAGCGGCGGCCAGAGCAGCAGGGCCTTTCAAACACAGCCCCCGCTCCAATCTATTGTCATCTAACTCACCCGCGGAAAACAGAGTCCGATATTTCCCTTGAATCCAAAACGATCTACCACAGCAATTTTCATTACTCCAAGAAAAAGAGAG
Organism: Columba livia; assembly: GCF_036013475.1. NCBI lineage: Eukaryota > Metazoa > Chordata > Aves > Columbiformes > Columbidae > Columba > Columba livia. The sequence goes on from NC_088609.1 coordinate 2,456,085, forward strand.
CGAGGGAGAAGGGAGGAAAAAAAAAAAAGCATTACTTCTCTGAATTACACGCCACTTTCATAATTCTCCCTGAAGTACCACACAGGGACTGTGTTGAAGGGAGGAAAATGAAAACAGCTGTGGAGGTTTTGGGTTACACTGCAGCTCCGTGCTGCCTTTGGCCCTTGCCCACCAGTGCAGTTTGTTCTAATCCCGGTCGTGAATGTCCGTATTTGTTACTGCTCGCTAAGGCGAGTCTTCTGCCTCTTGGAATAATAAAAACTGTTGTGCGCTTATCTGCTAAGCTTCTTCGACAGTTGCAAAAAGTCATCAAGTCAGCAATACGCCCGGCGCCCGGGGCTGTCAAAGGAGCTGCCCGGGGCAGCCGGCTGGGAGGGCAGCGCTGGCGGATGGGGCTCACGTGTGGGCAGGGGCTGCGGGAAATCTGTGCCCCCCCAGGGCTGGCATTGCCCTCACACCCCAGGGCTCCCCTTTCTCCACCTCTCTATATTTTTTTTCCCTTTTAAATTTCTGCTGCACATGCCCTAAAACAAAGAAGGAATCTCCATCAGCAAACCCGCTCCTAAAATAGGTCGTGTAATTTTCGGAAAGGATTTTTGGCTCTCGAGGCAGATTTTGATGAATACGAGGTGGCTTGCTTTCAGCAGGGCTGTGATTTAGAGCCACGCAGCCCTCCCCTTCCTCGTTCTCACCCCCAGCATGCCGGCCAGGTCTCTCCTCTGTCCTCCATCCTCTGCTCTCCCTTCAGGTCCGCTGTGCTGCCATACTATTTCCTGCTGCTGGGGTCCGATTTTCTCCCTAATCCCTGACTTCCTCCACACTCTCCAAATAGTTCTCTTCGGCCTCCACTTTATTAGCTTAAGCTGTTTATTCTTCTGCTGCTAGAAAGTAATTCTGTGCGTTCCCTTTTCCTCTCCTCCCTGTGTTCCCCTACCCTCATTTCCCCAACCTCGCTGCACGCTGAGAAACCATTTGCCCCTTTGGAGAACAGCGTATATTTTTTCCCCAATGCATCCGAGAGAGACAAGTTGCGGGGTGGGGGGCTGAGCTCCTGGCAGCTCCCCACCCAAAGATGGTATCTGGTTTTAATTTAGATAGTTAAAAATCACAGCCCCGCTGGAATCTGGAAGAGGAGCGTGTGTGTGTCTCTGCGTGTGTGGTTGTACAGGCGTGCATTGTTTTTGTCTGTATGGAAATAGGGTGACATGTTTATTGTGTGTGTGCACGCGTGTTGTTTTTGCTCATGTGGAAATGGTGCGGCGCGTTGTTTGTGGCCTGGGAGATGCTTGTGTCTGCGTTACATCCGTGCGGAGCTGGCTGAGCCCCATGTTTCTATCCGTGCAGGAAAGTCTGAGAGAGCAGCTGACTCTGATATCCACTAAGTATCGACCAGCTCCACCACTGCAATCTCAAAGTCTCCCTTGGGAAAGCCAGTTCACAGCACCTCAGAGGGAGCTGCAGAGCAGAGAGCAGGAGCTTGGCCACGGCTGTGGATTTGGAAACACAACCACCTGTGGTTAAGCACCTCCGGTCCTGCATGGAGCAAGAGCGGTGTGATATGGACCAGGGTTACACCACCGAAGGTTGGACTAGATGGGCGGCATGGGGCTGCACGCCCAGTCGTGGCCAAGGAAAGCCAGCAAGCAACTGGTTCCTACTGGTACATCTCTCCTTAGCAACAACATTAGAGAGCTCAGCTGTATTTTGTGCTCCTCAGCCCCAAACCCTGAGAATCCCTATTACCATATGTAGCACACACACACCTATCTGTACATAAAAAAAAATCTTACATGGGACTATATACGTGCACACCTACACAATCTTCTATGCCTATATATGTGGGACTATGGAAAGCAGTGTGTCAAGGTCCCAAAGCAGCAGGGAGGGCAGACTGGGGTAACGCCTCAGCTCTAATGCAGTTCACTTCCTCTCTGGATCCCGGCAGAAGTGACTTATTACAGGAGCTTATAAAAATTCCCCCGAAGAATAATTGCAAAATGAAACAAATTGTGCTAAGTGGTGGCCAATAATTTCACCAGGGACTGAGACTGTTAGAGCAGCCGGGAAGGTGCTTGTCCGCACTCCACCCCCCTCTAGCTGAGACAAGCCCTGTCCAAGGGGCGATATAGTCAGAGCATGTTTGTAGGGGGCGATTAATTGTGTCTCCATCAAACAGGAGGCAAAATCACTGTCTGTCCAGAGCTGCTCATGACAATGGGCATATCCCAGGGGTGGAGCTCACCCCTGGGCGGACAGACAGACATCCATGAGCTGCTCCCAGCACTTCACCGTCCATTCAGTTTAAAATATTTTTCTGAGGGTTACAAAGCCAGCTTTCTGCAGCCTAATCCTGCCGCTCCATACGTTACCCTCCGCAGGTGGGGAACACCGGTTATTGACTTGGCTGTCACTCCTTTGGGATATTTGAATGATATTCTCACGTATCCCCTGGTCTCTAAACTCCAGAGTGCACTTCATCTGGCCACTCCTGCTTGGCCACCTCTGAAAACCTCAGCTCCTTCTGCTTGTTTTGCTCCATACTCCTGAATTGCTGAGGGAACAAATTCCCTGTAGCATTAACCAGTGTTTTTGGCCTCTGCTCAACAGCTGACCCAAGAGGAGATGTTAAGATGCAAAAAATGAAGAAAAACATATATATATATAAAAGAAAAAGAGAACCCAGCACATTCTCCTCCCCTTTTCCTCTTCCTCAAAAAAGCCAAAATAAAATAATCACACAAGTGATGAAAAATGGGCCACGTGTAAAGAACTGCAGACCCCAGGGGCAGCTTGGGATTGAACTCCCTATTTATACGTGGTTTTACATTATTATTTACTACAGTAATCAATGTAAAAACACTGCCTACCCTAGCAAGCCCTGTGTCATATGGTGTGTATACATCACCTCTGGGAAGCAGGTCAGCTCTATAAAGAAAATCAGCCATATTTAACGTGAAACTCTGTAGTTTTTACAATGTTTTAAAAAATGTTTTACAACATGTAGAAATGCTTCCATAAAAGCAGACTTATTAATCCCAGTTTTAAGCTGTCTTTTAAAGTGTAGCTTTCTTACACAAATATTTTCCTTGTTTCCCCACCCCCCGCCCCTCTTTTAAATAACGTTATAACAGAAAAGGAGCCAGGTCCTCAGACAGGGACCATCCACCTCCACAGATCCCCAATCCCCCCCCCAGGAAGATGTGTTGTGAGGCAGGAGAGAGGACAGTTGCCTACACGGGAAGATGTAACTCTCCTAGGTGCTATCAGCAATGGGGAATATCTGCAGGATTTAACATGTTTTCTTACACTTACTCCAAAACGGAGACGTTTTGCACCAAATGCAAGGTTCTTAACCAAGAAGCCTAAATTAGGAACCTAACTGGGCCCCTTTTCCCACCAAGGGAGGGCTACAAACAGCTCAGGTCTGAATTGCCCTATGGAGGTGCATGTCCCTTATTAATGCTGGAAAGATTCTAGTGTAATTACGTGCCTAATTTAGCAACGAGATGCAAAACAAATACAGGTGCTATTCCTGGAGATGCCTCCCTACTCAGTACCCACCACCGCTCACCCCCGGAGCCCAAGGAGGGTTATCCACCCCATCCCTGCTACCCCCAGCCCCACGCGGTGGAGGTGTTGGAGGTACCACGGGTCCAACCGAGCAGCACCAGGGCTGCACAAAAGGGACAACATCATCACGCTGCTGGCCCAACATGGGGCTGCCAACAGCAGAACTTCGGCTCCTGGCCACCTGTGAAACTGCCGCTCAATTCTTCACCCACGGAGAGGAGCAGAGACCCCAGGATCACCCGCAGAGGGGACATTCCCATGGCAGGGAATGTGGGCACTGCAGGGGTGGCTGTGGCAGTGTCAGACCTCCCCAGGGCAGCCCATCAGCTCCAGGTACGTGTGCCCCAGGCAAGAGCTGTGATGCAGAGGGTGAGGCTGCAGCACAGCTGAGGCCACGGTGCTCCTACAACTTTCCCACCTGAATAAAGCCTGAGTGAAGTCTATTTGTATAAGGTCATTGCTTATTCAGCCTGGGATCATCTTCTATGAACAGCACAGATGAGAAAAGCACTATGCAAATGGCAGGTCTATATTATTCTTTTAGTAATGACCTATATATATATATAAAGCCATTGTATTGGTATTTAAAGTTTCCATCAGGAAGATAAACAGAAATCAGCGCTCAGATAAAACAAGCTATCCTACATTTCTAATCCTCACAGCAATTCCCTTTGAGTAACAGCCCATTTTACAGATGGCAAAACTGAGACATGGAGGACTTGGTGACTTGCCCGAGGTCACACACCTTTTCTAAATCCTAACAGCCAGAGTTCAAAAGCATCACATCTTTACAGCAAGGGCTGGATGCTGCAATGCAGTGAGGGGGGACAGGATTGCTCGTCCCTGCCATCTGGCTAAATCTATTCACACCCGCCACCGGCCTCATCTCTGTAATAAGCTTGACGGCTCCATTTGGGGGGGGCTGTTTATCTTTCCCCCCACACGACCCCGCTCCACAGCTTCCCTTGCTGGTCCTTCATTGGACCCAGATTTCCACCCTGCCTGCTGTTTTTCCAGCAGCAGCATTTTGGCTCCTGGCAGACTAGAGAGACATTTCTGTCGGCAGCTCAGGAATTCCCTTTGTGTCCTTCCCGAGTTTAGGCTCACCTTGATGCTCGTCTCTGACCCCTCTTTAATGCAGAGGAATGTGTGAAAAATTTATTCCCCTTTTCATTAAGAACTCATTTAAATTCCCCAAAAGGTGACCCGTCTATCTCCACTGTGGCTATATTTTTCTCTGCAAAGCTGTTTTTGAGTTCAACAGAAAAGTGAGGTCTCACTACCACTGATCCACTAGTTTAATTCTTTGGTATCGACAATGAATAAAACAACGTGGAGACACGTTTGGGGTACATTTCTCATGCTCATAAACAGTCTGATCAGCTGCAAGGAAAGGCTGCATGTCCCTGGGCATAGCGTCTTCCTCTTAGCTGGCTTAATTAGCAACTGTGGTAAGAACAGGAATGTGATTTTCCATTAAAAACTTAGAAAAATATTTGTTTTGTTTATTTGCTTTTCATAACACACAAAGTGAAAGCCAAACCCATCGTTTCTACTCTGTTTTGTTTTGGGTTTTTTTGACAAGTGAAAAATTGTCAATCCTAAACTTGAAACGCTTTGGGGCCTGATCTGGAAAAGGTGCCAATGCAAATAGTGTCATCCTTTGTGCAAAACTGCATCCAAAAATGAAAAAAAAAAAAAAAGGAAAAAAAAGCACAATTTTTCATCCAAGAATCCACCACACTTTATTCTCAATCTGATTCTTATTAATCTCAGTTAATCTCCTGTGTGCTCAGAGCTGGACGCATTGCAGCATCACGAGAGGTGGTGCCAGGCAGTCTGCAGGCACATCAGGGGGATACACGGAGCTGGGGGCAGCTCCAGGGTGTCAGGAGAGGCAGCAAAGGCCCCTGCCTGCAGGACAACTTCATCTTCAGGAGGCTGAGGGGCAGAGAACGCAATAGCTTGTCCCTCCTAACCAAATGGAAGGGGAGGCAGGCATAGGGAGGAAGAAGGGCACTGTGGTTATAGTGTTTCTCTTCCCTATTTAGGTCAAAGCTTTACTTATCCCATACCTGGCCAAGACACATTCACTGATTTGCTCAACATCGTCCTTTTCCAGCACTTTGCCCACAAAATTACCACTTGTTTCTTCCAGCACAGTAGGACCACAGGGCAGAAAACCCCATGGGCATCTTCTCACAAGCACCTTAATTGCAGGAGACCTGCCCCACTGCTGGTGTCCCTGGTGTACCAGGAGAACCTGGTGACCCAGCGTAAGTCACAGCCAGCTGCAGTTTTCCCTGTTCATGTCACTTGTGTATTTGGTTTTCAGAGGCAGGACGGGGGGAAAAGGCCCTAATACAATTTATTTTTTAAATGAACCTATTTAAAGCTATGGATGCTGACATTTCAGTAGTCTTCTGGGGGCTGTTACAAAGAGGCCCTGGTTGAAATCTATCTGAAGGGAGTTAACCACAGCCCTTTGCTCACACATGTGGTATAATGTAGGCTCTTTATTGCTTTTCTTTACTCCACACACACATACATTTAAGATACACAGAGTAGAACTTTTCTAAATATCTTACAAGTGTGTTTGTGTGTAGGCTGGATTTATGGCAGAAAGGGGAACTTAATTCTGCCCTCAATTGAAGAAACCCGTGAGCAAGCAAGACTTAACACCAAGCTCCACACAAGAGCCTGGATGAGAGTGTAACACAGCCTAGTGACACTTGGAGATCAAACACCCCAGTATTATCAGAAGAATGAGTTCACAATTTCAGGAGAAAGGGAGACAATGCACCAGGGAAGGATGCCAGACTCATGCATCCCCCTCCAAAAAGAGTAACTGGTCTGACCCTCCACATCTAAAGCTCAGTCCTGCAAAGAACCAAGGCTTGGATCCGTCTCCTCTAGTTTTGGGGCAGCCAACTGAGGCACACAATCCAGGAGCATGGTGGCCTGAGTCTCCCTCCGTGGTCAAAGGACTGAAATCAACTCCCTCAGGGGCAGACTTAAGGTCTTAGGCCATGCCCAGAACATCTGTTGGAGTCGGTTTCTGCTTCTCCACTACCTGTCTGACCACCTGGGCTCAGTGTTTGCAAGCCCAGCTGCATGTCCCCCTCTCCTCCATGCACGCCTGCAATTGCAGAGCTTTGGGCTGTAAGTGGCACGAGCCAGACTTCATCTTTCACAGCCAAAGCCAGTGTAGCAGGGAAAGAATATTTGGACAACCTATCATAGCACCTGGGACAAATGTAGATGTTGGTGATGGCATCTGTGTTCACAAGTGATGAGCAGCTCAGGCCACCTACCACCCAATGATGCCAGATCCTGGCTCCTAAACCACAGGGCAGAGACCAAAAGCTGCGCTTCCATCATCTAATACTGGCACCAAACTGTCACATTTACATCTCCCCCTTGACCACCAAGAGCATCCAGGATCACTGGATGGGACATGAGCTGAACACCTCCTCCCTATCACACCAGGTGTCCTGAGATGGTCCTAGATCCTCTCTAACCATCCCTCACCTTAGTGTCAATATTCACACTGATTTTCCAGAGCTGCCATTTCAGACACCTGCAAATGCCATGCCCTGGGTGCTGTCACAAAGGGACAGAAGATCAACTGGTGTAGATCAGCTCCAACCAGCTGAAGTCACCAGTTGAAGGCTTGGCCCAAAGTTGTCATCCTAACATTTAAGATCCCACAAACTGCAAACCCAACCCCAGTTTAACCTTGTGGGTTTTCCTGAGCTCTGTTTTGCTACACTAATGTGCTTTTAACATTGTTTCTTTGCTGGTATGCGTGTAATATTAGCACACAGGCACACACGCGCCCTGTATACACAGAAAGTCTATAAAACAGGGCACTCGTATAATTTTAAAATAGACAAATCAGTTTAAAGCATTAGAGCAAATCTGGTAAAAGAAAATCTCTCCTGGGTTGACATTCCTTCTGCCAAGTTTTAGTTTGGAATGATTTTTTATGACTGAGTTGTAAACCCTCAAAAATAGAGGTTTATAATGGAAATCTTGACAAATCCTTAACACAGGCCCCATTGTAACATGTTCTGTACATATCCCATTGATCTGTCATAATAACAAGTTTTATATAAAACATTTTAACCATGGGAGTGACGTGGTTAAACTCAGGCTTCCAAAAGTATTTTACAAATAAATAGGTGGCTTTTTCAATTGGGCAAAATCAAGAAGTTGAACATTGAAAATAACATCTAAATATTAATCTGGACTTTTAAAATTAAAAAAAAAAAAGATAAAAAAATATCACAATAATTCAGAACGCATTATGTTTCTTTGGTTGAAAAGCAGCCTCTGACTAAGCAGCAATTCTGCTCTGCTCTAACTCCTGATGCAGGACGGAGTATTAGCCACAAGCAACAGAAATTACTGTCTTAGAGGATTAGCTGTAGGCCTGAAACAATAAACTTAAAAAGCAAGTTATTCCCCAAGCAGGCAAGCTGATAAAACTGGGATTCAAAGGATTTGCATGCTAGGTCCCCAAAACCTCCTCCTCTCCTGCAAGACACCCGCTGCCTTTGCCCTGGCAGCTCCCAGCAGCTGCCCTGCCTTAGGCTTAGCCTAGGCTCAAGCCGTCACATTTAACCCTGGCACCATATGCCTTCACCTCCACTGAGGCCAGGGATGAGGTGCCACAGGGATGAGCAGCTGGACATTCTTCTCCTGCCCTCGGTATCACAGTGGTGTGATGGGTCCTTCAGGGATGGGACCGGGGAGGTGCAGGACAGGGGTCTTTCCCAAATACCTTCCACCCCCAAACGTGCCTTTGACTGCCACACTGATACTCAACCCACAAACCACAAAAGCATACCCCTAGACTCTAAAACATGGGTGCCTTTAGATGGGCAACTTCTCTGGGGGTGAAGAAAATTTAACACTGATTTTTATGGCAATTATATCCATGAAAGTACTTTATTTCATTAATTAGTGAATGCTGAGGCTGCAGGTACATCAATCCAATCAGCATTAAAAATTCTGTCCCTTTTCTTTTTTGTTGCTGTTAGAAACTGTTTCTCTCTGAGACATTTTAAAACCATGAATTAACTTAATATTCGAAAAATTCACAGTCTTCACTATTTAGCCTTACACTGTTCTCATTAGATAAGGAGGTGCAAGTTCACAGATGGGAAACTGAGGCACAAATTCTGAGGAACTGGGGTATTTTTGAAGATACTCAAGTATTACACTGGACCTGATGTCAAGAACTTTTGAGGAACTGGAGTGCAAAGGCTGGGACTATATAACACGGATTTATTTGCTTTAAGGTAATAGATCTTGTCTAAGTGAGTTTTCTGGGCTCTCTTGTGAATCAGTTTAAGAAGGCATCTTCGTGAGATGATTCAGACCATCCTAAAAACAGTCGAGATGAATCACCGTGTCAACATACCTGTCTCTCTTTACCTGATTACAGAAGGAACCCGGATGAGCAACCCCAATAAGTCATGTGAAGGGTGTCAAATGGCTCACCTTGGCAAAGCAAGAATTTAGACTGACACCTCCATCGCCCTCAGCAATGACTATTTCGAGTGCATGTAGATGGACACGTGAAATACAGCTGTTTGTACGCAAACAGATGTTTGTGCACAAGGGGAAGTACCGTTGCCGCAAGCCTGATTTGCTTTCACTGATAAAAGCAACTTCCTCTTCATGCAATAGGTCTGAATTCCTGCTCTTGCATCCAAGGGAGTGAGCCATTTCCATCTCTGGTGCATTCCTCTTACTTCCATCAAAACCGATTACTACACTGCCACTTTAGCACGAACATAAATTTTTCCGATTTAACATGTTTCTTTAGGACTCGGTTCCTCTCGACAGTAGACTTCCATATGTGCTGTAATGTTTGTGTTTCTAAGCGATGCCTCGGCAACCACATCAGGGTTACCGAAAGATGAAGACGAAAAGCCTGCATTTTAATTTTCCTTTTCTGGCGATCGCAGTTGGAAACTCAAAGTAAAAGAAGGTGGTCTATCTTCCCCAGAAGAAATGGAGCTCATAGGGCCAACGTGTCTTTAACACACACCAAAAACATTTTGGTGGCATGTGCTGGGGTTAGGTTATGTTCATTTGCTGACATGTGAGAGGCATAGCAAAATATCTTGTCCTTATGGAAAATGCCAGCAGGTGTTGTCTAGGGATGTTTCTTTATATTTAAATGCCAGAGTATTTCCACACACTAAGTCCTGGCAGCATCCTTTTGCATATTTTGTTGAACACTTGACAAATTAGCTGCATAAACTTGCATGAATTCCATTCCCTAGCTATTCATAAGCAAGCAACAGTTTATTCAGATGGCCTGACCAGAGAGGATAATAGATTTGCTTTTCTTTTCTTTTTTTTTTTAGCACAAGATCGAAATCTCATTGAAATCTGTGGAGAGATGCAGATGCTTTAGAATGATTATGAAAATCCAATCTGACACATACTATAGAATTTCACTTGGCTGCCCTTGTAACACACCCTAGAATTTATGCTTGACTGAAGACCAGCCCCATTATTTTGCTGGGCTTTGAGAATCAAGCATTTATACTTTAGTTCTAGAAAGCATTTAAACACATGCTTAAGTCCCTCCCTAGTCAATAAAAGCACTTAAACACATACTTTGTTCCTGCTGAAGTCAACTGGATGTTGACACAGCAAGTAGCGAACTGAGTAGAACAGGCTGCTAACAGGGAGCCTCCATGAATTGCGTTACTGTGCTTTGGAACTTAGAACTGGAGATGCAGTTCTTTTTTTTTTTTTTAATAATGGCAATCAAACAACGGGTTTTCCATCGCATGTGACTTTCAAGGGTATTAAAATCTGGTCTCGCTTGGAGCTGGGGAGCAAAGTCAAACCATGGAAATATGTACACATTTTTAACAAAGTGCAAATATTCTCAGATATTTCACATCACTCAACAGCGTGCCTCAGACAGGCCAGACCATGCCTTTGCAATGCTTCCGTTTCAGCTTCTTTTCGGAGATATTTATGTGTAACGCCGGCATCAAAGTGACTTCTCCCCACACCCTTCCCCACTGGAGACACCCAAAATTGCCCATGGTCAAGAGCACCTAAACCTGTGCAACATCTTATTCCACAACACTAACCTCCTCTGGTGGAGAATACTCTCCCTAGTCCACTTTATGTCAAACCGTGGTCATCTCCTTAGTGGAGCAGACCACCCTAAAAGCAAAGCTCTGGCTCTTGGCCCCCACCAGCCCCAGAACTACCCCCTTGCACTTTGGGGAAGCTGCAGGACATGCTGGCTGCCTCTGCCTTTCCTCCTCCACAATTAGAAACTTATTCTAACCTCAGTGAAATGGTTTGGAGTGCTCAAGAACCAGCTATGGCTCATTAGAGGCTGCACTGAGTTGATGGCAGCAAGGAAGACACCAAGAGCTGCCATGGCCAGGTTGAATAGCATTTTGCTCTCCCCTGATAGCACCTGGATTCAAGGGGGCAGCAAGACCCCTGGGAAAGAACCTAAAAAGGAGCAGCTATGTGGTTTTTGTCTTTGTCCACAGCAACTGTGGTGTTGAAGCTCTTGAAGCTCTTTGAAGCTCAGCAGCGATAGCCCAAACCCCAAATGCTGCTCCCCTGCCTGGATGCCGGTGGGGGAGCGGGGTCTGGGCACCACCTCCCACCCCTCAGCACCCACGTCCAGGGAGAACAGGGCTTGCTTTGCCCACACTAAAAAGTCCCATAGAAATAGAAGTTACCGTAATTATAGCCTGCCTGAACATATGGTTCCAAGGATCTCTAGGCGCGTAAAATACATGAATATGCATCATAACTAGATGTCACCGCTTCGGTTACATAATCCTGCACAAACATATATTTAAGAAGGACCCAACATCCTCTGTTTTTTAAGGGGCTTTAGCCGTGATTAATTCTCTGAGCTTATTAATCACAACATGTGTTAGCGTTTGATAAATTGCCCAAAAGTTGCATTAGCTAATAAGTATAAGAACAAAACGAAATAGTTTCATCTGTTTTTATAATACGACAAAGAGCATCATGGGAGCATGCACGGTGGTCATGAATAAAAGAGAAACATTCATTTATGATAATTGGTTTCAGCTCCCCGTTTGGCTGGTTCTTGTGACCTAAATGTATCCAGTTGTTTCCTTTCTTTCCCGTTGGTTTTTGGGTCACTCCTAATGGTTTAATTCAACAAAAAATGTCTACCATTTCCTGTAACCTCTGTCTTTTTTCATTCCTCCTTCCAAAATGTTTTTTTCTGTGCAGCATCTAGAGAAATCTCCCTCTCTCTCTCTCTCTCTCTCTGTTTCCTTCCAAGTGAACAAAGTCAATATTGTTGACAGAGAAAAGGTTTAACTCCAGGCAAAAGGGAAAAAAAGAAGTAATAGTCATTTATTTGTCTCCACTTTTGAGTTCACAAGGGTTTTTTGTTTGATCCTGGCGGTCAAGACTTTGACACGGAACATGCCCCCTCTGACCATGAACAATTTATGGAGGGAGAAAGAGACAAAAATCCTCATTCATGTTTAAGAAAGCAAAGGAAATGGCTGTAGATTAATATTTGTGCATTTGTAGCAAAATTTCTGATAGGTCTGTAACACATTCAGCCACCCTGGTTGAGAAACACAAGAGGTGAAACTCAGCCCTGGAGAGTCGAGCTTTGTTACTCTTGGACACCTTTCAAAACATCAGCCCTCATTCTGCTTTTCTTAGGGCAGCTTTTTCTTCCAGGAAAGAGTGAAAAACATTGTATGGCATCTGCAAGGAGGCGCACGCTGGCTGGGGCTTGAAGCACAAATGGGGAGCACTTGCCATGGTCCTTCCATTTGCGCTCATGCCTGGTGCTCCCTGAATATCACAAAGCGGTTTTACATCTCTCATTTGATCTGCTCAAAGTGACAGGTGATGAATTTTCTCGCATGGGGCCTTGAGTTCAAGCTGGTGGGAGATGCAGTGCAGTAGTGGGATGCCAGAAGGCTGTTAGCACTCAGTAGAGATACCCTAACATGTGCCATCTGGAGACCCTGTTCCCAGTTACGTTCACCACATTAAACCTATTTGGGCTGAAGTTCTCCTTTGCCAGGTGTCTGCCTCCAGCAGAATTTTCTAGGAAATGACAAGGAGGGTGGCAGAGGGGAAGGCCTGGCGGCTTTCCCACACAAGATTAGAGAAAAGTGCTTAGCTGATGCAAAAACAAATTCTAACAATTATTTTTTGGAGACTCTCTCACGCCTCCATCCTCTGGAAAGGGGACTGGAAATCTGGTGTCACCCTGGGAACAGGGATTTGCCTTTTGCGTCCAAATTTGGCAAAGTGAAAAGCCTTTGAAAACATCCCGCTGAAGATTTATTAGCCTTCGGGAGAAAAACCTCTACAGATTCTGTCTGCCTTGATCTCGCTCCATTTTGGGGCTTCTGGGGCCTGCTCAGGACTTTCCTTGCTATGACTCCCTTTTTGGCTGCTGGACATGGCCGTGGCTCCAGCCACAAGAATAGAGCCAGAAAGCCACCCCTGTCATCTCAGCCCCATCTCCCCACTTAATCTCTCACTACCCAAATCACATGAAGAGGAAGGAAACAGAATTGCAAAGAAAAGAAATAGGGTAAGGACCAGGGAGACATCAGCAGCAAACAGCTGGGGGAGAGATTGAGCCCGAGGGAACACTTGCTACAACATCAGGGAATGAGGACCAGGCAGAGAAAAATGAGGCAGGATATTCTGACAATGATATATAAAAAAGGCACAGACAAAACATATACACAAGTGGATGCAGGCCACAGATGCAGCCTTAATTCTCATGTTTTAAGGCTTCTGAGTTTCAGCCTTAAGTTTCTCAAGCATAACAATTTGTGCCTATTATCATTTCTGAAGCACCTGGAACTCTCCACCAGACTAGGACACCGAACTGCAAAGAGTCTCACAGCTACATCAACCACCCACTGAAGCAGCTGACAGGCTAAAAAGGTAGGAAGATGTAACGAGAAGGCAGAGACAGACTAGGAAATGGCATGATTTTTGAGCATGCTGATGGTACACACAAGGTGTAGTAAACTGCAGCAGTAAATCAAAGTCTGTTCTCAAAATTCTCTTACAGCTGTTGTCCAGAGACCCTCTGGCTAGAAATCACTTCCCCACAAAATCACAATTGAGACATAAATACTCATGTGATTTTATCCATATGATATCTAGGAAATCTTTAGCCTTTAAGAATCACTGTTCTGTGCAGCCTTGGGCAGCAGAAATTCTAGTTCTCTGTTGTTGAAATCTTTCTTGCCCATTGATTGCACACCTCAGAGGTGAAGACCTTCAGAAAATAAATCCTACCTGGAGAATCTCCGCTCCCTCCATCACTTGTAACGCTGTTAAAATACCAACGTGAGTCTCTGACCTCCTCTCCTTTGCCTTGCACCTCTTGTCACCCTCCTCCAGAGTCACAGCTCAAAGATGTTGGGACCTGGTTGTCCACAAACCCAGGTGACAAACCCCATACAGGCAGCTTAAACAGTTTTTCATTTTAAACTTCTGGCAAATTATATTTGAAGAACTCTGAAAATTCTGCTTTTGTACAAAGGTATCACAGTACCAGAGGCAGTACACAGAGAGTAGCAAGATTCACAATACTCAGTAACAAAACTCAGCTAAGTCAATATCCAGTAACAAAGCCTTTTGGTAGGACATATGCATCTCTAGTTTCTTTTGGAGGCAGCAGGTTAATTAGTATTGGATGCATGTGTTGAAAACCATGGAAATCTTTCAGGGTGCTCTTTGTTTCCAGATCTGTTTGACAAGGATATCTGCAGCTACTCCAGAAATACGAAGACACCCCTTTAGTAATAGTCTGGTTCAGTCTACCCCAGTTACCTCAATAACACTTCAAGATGATTCACAATTCTAAGCAAAAGCAGGCGTGACAGCCAGTTTTGCGTTGCACAGCATCTTTGCTCCCTGTTTTAGATGAGCACTTCTCATTCTTGAGGGGAACTTTTACACATCTCCCAGCCGCACAGAGGTCCTACGGAGCTGTTGGTGCGTGGGTTTAGCTATTGGAAGTGGCTGGCTCTAAATCTTATCAAATTATTTCAATTGCATGAATCAAGCAGCTTGCTTATATTCCCAAATATCCCCAATTAACAGTGCAGCTCTATGAATACAGGATTTCCATCTTCTGAGATGCTGGTAACAGGTCTTTCCACCCGTATTGAATTGACCATGAAATATAAACAGACTTCTTCCCGAGGTACAAAGAATTAGACTACTGTAAATAAGATGTGGGCTGCATCTCCCTCTGCACAAGGCTCTGCACAATGACTCACATCTTCAGCTTACTTTACAAACACCAACAATGAGCGTGACAACAGCTGTACCATTTTTCAGTGTCATTCCACCCAGCCACGTGTTTTTGCAATGGTTCCATTTCATTATATCCCCTGCTTACGTTTTCTGCTGTTTTTCTGGCAGTTACACCACATAACAGATACCTCTAATTAAAAAATAAAATAAAATTAAATTTTTTAAAAGTGACTCTTGCAGTAAACTATGAGCACCTTCTACCATCTTACTTTTGCTTTCCCCATTTAATGACCTCTCCCCTTCCCTGTGCTACCCAGTTCACTGAAGGACACATTAACATGCACAGCAAGTTGGTGTATTAACAATGTGTTGGGATTTATGCATGGTTTTGCATATGAGAATAGGAATTGCTCGCCTTGCAAGCTCTGCAGACAACATATCTTTCATGAGGCTGCTCCAGGGACACGTTCCCTTCCTTCCACCAGGGGCTGAGGCTTCTTTCATAGATGCCAAATGGCAATTCAGGGTGGTTCACCTGAGGTCTCTGATCCAAACATCAGGCTGTGGTTGTTACAAGCCCATGAGGAGACAGTGGGGAGAAAGCAGCTCTCTCAAAAGGCAGAGTGACAGGATTTATAAAATATTTAACAGAAAAGTAAATAATTCCCAGAAGCAGCACACACAGCCAAGGCCAGGTCAGCTCCAACAAAGCAAGGGAGAAGGGGGTATCACTGCTAAGTGCCCTTAAAGACATGTCGCTTTGGCAAGATGAGGTTGTGCAGTGGGTTGTTTTCCTGGCACTGCAGCCCCTGACAGATCATCGGGAAAGAAAAAAATCATTCATAGAAAGGAACACCAAAACCCATGCAAAACTTAGAGAAAAGCTTCCCTTCAAGGTGCATGATGGGTTTGCGTCATGGCATGGAGCTTCAGCCTGGGCAGCGCCCGGCTTCCCGGGCTGACAAAGGGAACCGGGTGGTTTTGCAGGGCGAGCTTCCAGGTCAGGCTCCCTTCTCTCCATGCTCCCTTCTCTCTCCTCCAGCAGGGGAGGTGTGGGAGCCCTGGGTGGGATCACAGGTACCCCCACTTCACACCCAGCACCCGTGTTTCAGGTATGGGGTCCAACCACAGAAGGGATTGTCTTCCAGCATCCCAAAGCAGCTGCAAGTGTAGCACCAGCTCAACCCAGAAATGGCGCAGAGCAGAGCGAAGTGCTAACACAGTGTCTTCGTGAGCTTTGTTTTAAAGGTCTGCAGTTCTTCACACCTCAAAGCAGTCAGGCAGGCGGCAATGCCAAAAGATGGCTGTGCAAACTTCTCTTGCCTGCTGCGTGGAGGAACTGGGATTAGCACAGCACAGGCTACCAAACTGCCCCCGATCCTACAGCTGAAGGGTGAGACATGGAGATGACCTCCCAGAAATGGAGTTTCTGCCATGCTAGCAACCTCAAGTCAGACTTAAAACTGTAGCCTAAAGACTATGATAAAGCAAAAGCCTCTGCCAAAAATATAGGCAAGACATTCCTACCAGAATATATGTCAAACAAAGACACACAATTATTTTTTAGAGTTGCTGGCACAAGGCTCTCAGGAAACCTTTCCCTTTAAACACTAAAATTAAACAAACACATGAAACACAGAGAGAAATGTAATTACTTTATAGCTTGACTTTGGTCTATTGCCTCGGGTATCCAGTTCCTTTTCTTACTGATGTGGAAACTCAAATTCCCCCCTAACAGAGTCATTAATTCCTTGGCCTGGGGAGCGCAGCTTTCCTGCTGCATTTTGCATCAGGAAATCCCAGCTGCCCGCACCTTGCTCCGAAAACTGCTCTGCAGGTGACAGCGGAGCTCCTGCCCCACTCCCAGCACATCGAGGGGGCAGGAGGGCTCCCCTCTCCGCCCGGGAAAGAGGAGATTAAAACAATTGGGTTGACAAAAAAACAATTAAGCATCCAGGCGAAAATCTAGCTCTTCTGACCTCTAGCCCTCTCAAAACTCTCCTCATCTGCCAAAAAAAATTACAAGGGGTGTCTATTTCTTCTTGCCTTTTTTTTCCTAAGAAAAACACCTTCCCCTCACCCTGCTCATCCCCACCATGGCTCTTCCCCCCCGCACACAGTTGGGGCCGGCTAAGGTTGGTGTTAAATGAACACCCAGTCCTGAAACACACCCGGGACACTGTCCAAAGGCTGCTGGGGGCTGTTGAGAGACTCTCACTGATGCGGGTGAATGTGGGTGCCCCCCACAGACCGCCCGCCCTGAAATCGAAAGTAGCTTTAGTGCCCTGTAGACAAAGCAAGTAGGTTTAGGGGAGTGCAGGGAGCCTGTGGGAGGAGAAGCATCTCGCCTGGCCTTACCTTCCCATTGCCCTGCATTCTTGGGTGCTGATCCCCACTGCCGTGTCCCAGCCCAACCAGGCAGTCACCCCAGCTCCGTGCCCAGGCAGCTGGTCGCACAACAGGCGTTTTCTGGGCACCAGGCAGATCCTCCCAGCTCTTTTCAGAGAGAAATCTTTAGAGGTCGGTCCTAGAAGCAGACCGGTAGCAGCCTGCCCTTTGCAAGCTGTCATGTAATTTAGGAGGAACCAAGACAGACTCTATGAGTATATATACCCCCGTCGCACACACACACGCAGAATGTGCCTGGCATCCAAAGCAGCCGATGCTGGATTTATCCCTTCCCTTTTTGCCAGTGACTGACATAAGTGCCGGGAACTCTTGGTGGAAAACTGCTTACGAGCTTTGGGCCTGATCCAAACCCCACTGAAGACAAAGGAAAGGCTTGCGATTGCCTCGGAGCTGGCTTCGCATCACTCCCATTATCTCCGCTCAGAGAGCAACATACAAACAGAGCAGGCGAGGGCTGGGGCATGGTAAATCTGTGCCCAGAGGCTCATCCCACCTGAGGAACAGAGAAGTATGTCTGAGTTGTCCTTAAAACTTCAGTCCAGAGCCCCCCAGGAGCGTTGAGCCTTGGGAACTGCACTTGATCACATCCATCAGCCCTTGCTCTTGGGTGGAGATGCCCTGGTTGGAAGCTGATGCCCAGATTTCTCTGCTTGAGGTCAGTATCAACCATGCTGAACCTCGAGAGCCAAGCTTGGCCACAAATCACCCACCTAGCAAACCGAACCTGCTTTTATCTGTAAAACACCATTGGTTTGGGCACTCCAACACCAAGCACACTCATGTGTTTCAAAGGACACGAGGGTCCCATGAGCTTTTTATATTCCAAGAGAGACCAAAAGAGTTACATTCACAGACTCACTCCCACCTAAAAGCCACAAAACCATCTGTTTTGTCAACAATGAAGCAGCAATTTGTGTTCTTCCTGCATAAGGGGCAGCCTGCAGAACTGAAAAATGGTTTGACACTGTTTCGTTCCACTTCTCCTGGCAACACCACCTTTCTCCCCACCTACAAAAAACAACAACAAAAAAAAAAACCCAAATCCTGAAAAAATAAATTGTGAAGTCATGCTTTTCTATTTTAAGGCATTTGTTGTAACTATACAAGGTTTTTTCCCAGTGAGAGAATAAATGAGAACCATGAATCACACCAAACTTACTTAAGCAAAGTGCAAAACAATTCTCTATCCTGGGATCACAGCATTGCAGGCTCCTGACCTTTTCTTTGTAGAGTTTAGGCTACACAACACTGGGAAATAAGGGGTTTGGGGTTTTTTGACCAATACCCCTCTACTTGTAACAACCCTTGATTTGGATACAGTTACACTACACTATGACAAGTCTTCTGAGGAAACTGGTAAAAAGCTTCCTTGTACCCCAAGTTTACAAACACATTTGAATTCCCACATTTTAACAGACTGCCATATGTCAAGTGAATGAAGACAAACACCAATGTGTGTGTGTCCTTCAAATGAGATGAGCATGAGCCAAAACGAGTTACCCTCAGCTCTTTTTACTGAGGTTGAAGCTGTGGTCTGGCTTGTGTCTGAGATGGGTGATGCTCAGCGGTGGGTGGGAAGGCGTGATGATGCACTGACCTGTCTTAGAGCCCATCCCAAACTGTGATAGCCTAAGAAAGGCTGGCACAGCTTAAGCTGTGCTCAGATACTCCAAAGGGGGCAATTCTGAAGAGTAGAACAACCGCTACAAGCTTCAAAGCCTGTTGACATTTTTGTGATGCCAAACTCCGAAAATCACAACTGGTGTTGAGGGGCAGGTACCCCCGAGCTTGAAACACTCACCACAAAGTTACTTCTCAATCCTGGTGTGAACTATAGTCTTTCAAAAGTGTAAGTCTCTAGGATTTCCCACCCCTCGTCCAAAGAAGGAGAGAAGAGAAAGAGAGGATTTAAAGGGAAATAAGTTAAACCTCATAGCATGCAAAATGAATTCCCCAACTGGAAGGGTCTTGCCACATCCTCAGTGTGGTGTCACGGCTTGAAAACATGCCCTGTTTTCTAAGCTCGTTCATTTGCTAGGAAAACTCAGCAGCTAAAGTGTGTCTTAAAGAAATCCCTAGAAAGGCATCTGCAATCAGTTGCACTGAAACTTCAATTGCTGCTGAACATAATTCACGGCAGAGCGAAACCCTGGAATCTCTGCAAGTGTGGGGTACAAATAGCTCAAGGAGGTGTTTGGTACGAGGGAAATGGTGATGCTTCTTCCATTTCCCATGAATATCATATGCACAGCTCCAGCCATATGTTGTGTTGAATCTGCCACATTCTTCGGTGGTGGGCACAGATGTGGACAGATCTGACAGATCAAGGTCTAAGGGTCACACAGGAGTAAATTGGGGGCAGATGATTTGAGAGCCACAGCTTATTTTTAGAAAAAGAAAAAAAAGAAGGGAAAAAAAGATTGCTAAGAATCACTTCTACCATGTGTCCGAACAAGAAACACATTTATCTCACTAAAAACAAAGAGTTTCTCTCAAATAAGAAGTTTGTTTTAAGAGGCTAACAAAGATTTTTCTATGCACTCTATAGATCACAGGTGCTGCAGAAAAACATATACTTTGCCATGTATTTCCATGCTTCATTAACGGGTATTATTTTCAGATGGTCTCCAACAATGCTCCATCTTTGCATGCACAGAAGCAACTCTTTTGACAAAAAAAGCAAAGTTTCTTCCCAATTGCCTGACCTATGCTATTCTCTGGTTGTCCCTCTGAGTAGTACTGTTTTGCTTATATGTGCACCATGGGTGATAAGACATTGAAGAAATTAAGAACCCTTTCCCAAGAATATAATCACTACTAGAAGATGGAACAGAAAACAAGGGAAAAGAAAATCAATGCTAATTTAAACCCTTTAGACTACCAACATACAACAAAAATGTAGCAGATATATTCCTGCATGTCTGTTATTTATGCACATAAGAGCATATTACACACACACTCTCTGCCTCCTGCTGTACAAAGTCTAACAGCAGAGAATGAGGATGAAATGTTGCTCCATTAGTCCCACAAACTGCACCATTGAACATTTACTCGTACGTGGTGAAGTTCTGCAAAACTAAATCAGAATTCAAACCCAAACAGCATTTGCCAAAGGACCAGGAGAGTTTGACAACACTGCGTGCAATGGCACAGGGACCAAGAAAACCCTGGACCGACCAGGATGGCAAGGACAAGGTGCTAACAGCAAGACTGTCACAGCCAACCTGGTCACCTGAGTCTTTGCATTATACTCACTTCCAGTCATTTGCAATGGATTTTTCCAGGTCATCAGCTCAAGTTTCTTATGGCCAGCCTGGGACATTTTTATTTGTATCAAGTAGAAGCTTACTCTGGAATGAGCCATGGGTATGAGCATCCCAACCAGGCCCCAGACATGTTAGAAACTGCTCAGAGAACAATGTCACCCCTTTGCTCCCCAAGCCGAGTGCTCTCCTGGGCCCGGGCAGGAACGGGGTGAAGCTGCTCTGAAAGCGTAGCTGGAGTTTTTCCATTTCCTCTTATGAGTCACCGAGGAGCTGTAGGGGCGATTAGTCATATTTTTTCCCCTATGTTTTCCCTGTCTGTTTGGCTAAGAGTAAAAGGCCTGGGTTTGATACAACCTAAACTCTGCCGATGTCCCTGTGCCTCGAGGTTTCTCACAGGCTGCTTCTGGGTCTTTAGAGAGGTCACAGCAACCAGCAGAAGGATTCAGATGGGATTTAAGTTGCGTGTGTGTTGCTGCGCCAAAACCTTATGAAGTGTAGCTTAGTGATTAACTTGTTGGAATAGGAATCAGAAAGCCCAGCTTGTTAGGTGAATAGACACATTTCAGCCCAGCCATCTAAGCTCTGGGCAGGGATCACGTCACTTAAATCCTTTTGCCAATTGTTTGAGACCCACAGTGCTGAGAAGGGCAGCAGACGGGTAGGGAGGATGTAGTATTTTCCTGGTCCCAGGCTTTGAGGTCTCTCTGAGCACATAAGAGCTGCATTTTACTCAAACACCGAGCACAGCAGCCTGGCCAGGACTGCTGGGGGAGCCAGATAGAAGATGGGATACTACAGGAGCTACAATCACCTTTTATCTGTGGGACTTGTCTTCAGATGGGTCAGTTTCCAACCTGGATAAGCACAGAAGTTTCCATATACAAGGCAGAGCACTGGAGTGGACACCCAGGGTGAGGAAAAGGTAGGACCACCACTACCAGAGGAAATAGGAGTTTATGCGAGATTAACCCAGCCACTCAACTTGACTTTGTCCCTATAACTTGGTGATTCAGAGCAATTCCCACTAAGAAAACAGAAAAAAACAGGCGCTGGATGTTTCCCACAGCAGCAGGACATGAAATATTCCCCTAGAAATTCCTGTATCAATGTTTTTTTTCCCCCTCCACTTGAAAAACTGACTACAAGCCTTAAAATGCATCCCCTGCTGGCAGGAGAAGAGAGGGAACATTTTACATACCCTCACCTCCTCCGTATGCTTGTGCCTGGTTATATTTGAACATGCACAAACAGCATCACAAAAATGGAGGATTTTGCAAGGCTGTCTTGTCTGTTCCTCTGAATACAGGCAAACATCACTGGACAAATATTTGCCTGATCTGCTTTGAGAGTCCTCCTAGACTGAAGACTTCAGGCAATACAAGGCACAGCTTCACCCATCTTCCCAACAGAAACCTTTTCCCTCTTAAGTCTCCCAATTAAGGACCCAGGCTCCTCATGCTGTGCAGGCAAGATACAGAACACAAGATTTCCTTACCCAGTGGGATAACCTGCTACCTGCGTACTGAATGTCATCACTGTTTTCCTTTCTGTACATTACCAGAGGAATAAAGATACAGATGGGAGAAGAGAAATGGAAACAATGACAGGAGAAAAACAGGTCATGTTTATGGGTGACACCTCACTGCCTTCCCAGTCCAAATGACACTCTCCAAAGGCTGTATGGGCACTGTTAAGAGCTGAGGGTGGAAGAAGGGGTAGTTCAGCTCCCAACTCGGCCACAACCTGCCTTGTATGAGTTGAAAAATGTGTGTCCATACTTCAATATGTCTCAGTTTGGGTCAATCTGATGCTTAGGAACAAAAAAACTCTTTACAAGATTGTTCAAAGCTTAAAGGAACGTTTGCAGAGCTCTAGGAGAAATGGGGTGAAAGGCGCTTTCAGAGAGGCAAAGTACTATCATCATAAAGTGTAATCTTGACGTTTGCTATGGGCAAGTATGAGCTTCCAGCAGAACCTTTAAAGTAACCTGCGTTATCCAGAAAATCGGCTTTCAGCTAATAGTATCTACAAGGCACATGTGGTAAAACTCCATGCTTTCTTCCTTTTTTTTTTTCTTCTTTTCCTAAAAGCACTTGGAAATCCTGCAACAGCTGCCTGAGGGGAACAACAGAGCCCAGCTGGCCACTAGCAAGTAGCATCATGGAGAGACAAGGAGGAGAATGTGACAGCTGCACATCAGAAAAACCTATGATACGCACACCACAAAGTGCCTGAGGTGCCTCCACAGGGCAGGGATCTCACCCAGCCCACGGGGCTGGTTTGAGGCCAGATACTCTGCGTTAGGGCTCTGATTGGAGATGAGGGTCTGTCTCAGACACCTCCGTACAAGGAAATTTGGGCAGATGAATCACAGAATCCCAGAATGTCAGGGATTGGAAGGGACCTGGAAAGCTCATCCAGTGCAATCCCCCCATGGAGCAGGAACACCCAGATGAGGTTACACAGGAAGGTGTCCAGGCGGGTTGGAATGTCTGCAGAGAAGGAGACTCCACAACCCCCCTGGGCAGCCTGGGCCAGGCTCTGTCACCCTCACTGGGAACAAGTTTCTTCTCCTATTTAAGTGTAACCTCCTGTGTTCCAGTTTGAACCCATTGCCCCTTGTCCTGTCATTGGTTGTCACCGAGAAGAGCCTGGCTCCATCCTCCTGACACTCACCCTTTATATATTTATATATATATTTTTATATATATATTTATTTATTTATATATATATTTATATATATTTATATATTTCTATATATATATTATTAATAAAAGTCTCCTTCTCAGTCTCCTCTTGTCCAGCTCCAGAGCCCCAGCTCCCTCAGCCTTTCCTCACACGGGAGATGCTCCACTCCCTTCAGCATCTTGGTGGCTGCGCTGGACTCTCTCCAGCAGTTCCCTGTCCTGCTGGAACTGAGGGGCCACAACTGGACACAATATTCCAGGTGTGGTCTCCCCAGGGCAGAGCAGAGGGGCAGGAGAACCTCTAATGAGGGTGGTGTTCTCCTAAATGGATTTCTTCTGTTTGAGACTCCCTAGAGGACAGCATGTTGTGCAAAAGAGGTTCAGCCAAAGCGCCTGTAGATAGGGACAAAACCCTCATCATCCTCGATGCATTTACTGCTTGTCTTTCTAGAGGTCGTGCTCTCTCAGCTAAGGAAGTCAGAGTGGATCACAAAAAGGTCTGAGGGGAGCAGAAATCACCCAATCTTATAAACATGATTTCACAGTCAGCAATGCAAGGCTGAAAGAGCACAGTCATGGGTGGGAAAGCAGGAACCTCCTCGCCATGGTCACATCGCTTTGGGACTCAGCTGAGGAATCTTTCTTGGCAAAAAATATGGATAAAATAGAAAAAGGGGTTTTTTTGCTCAAATGAAAACAAAATTGTTCTTCATCTTAATATTTTTGTTATGTTATGCCATGCTGCCAAAAATGTCACTGTAACATTTCTAGAAGCCAGCCATTTTAAGGTTTTGGTTGCCAAAAGCAATGGAAGCAAAGGGTGTTTTTTCAGCTTTTTTTTTTTTTTAAGCCAAAATCTCATGGGGAAAAATGAAAATTTTCACTGTGAATTTTTTCCCTTTTATTTACTCTGCTAGAAAATCACTTTCTACTGGGAAAGCGATAAAAATGAAAAATGATTGTTGTGCAGTCACCAGTCCAATCTTTTAATGGATTTTCTGGAAACGCAGCAGTAATAAAAATCTCACTCGTACCATGACGGGTCTTTCCATTTTCCTGAAAGTTTATGGCACCCCAGCAGAGCTGGCTTTGTTTTTAACCAAGCAGCAGCTAAATCCTGGGTTTGAAGGGAGTTGATAGATGATCTAAGAGGAAACAACACCACTTTTGTTAAGTGCTGTTTTGCGCTTCTTTCCTCTGAGTTTGGATTTAATGGTTTATTTACAATATAAAAGAGTGAAGTACCTTCACTTATTCTAATGAGGAGCAAAGTCCTGGCTGCACAGTGAAGGTAACATGTTGTTTACCTGGATTTCCCAAGGATTACTTGGGCAGACTGGAAGTTCTGCTCCACAGCCCCAGGTTCTCTGCAGCAATAGCAGGGTGAAGACACCCAACATGGGGATTTCCACACAGCATCGGGGTAGATCTGAAGACCAAAATATGAAAAGCATTTTCCAGATCATATCCCATTTTTAGCTGCAACATCCCTGGGCCCTAATCTCCAAACTCTCTGCCTCATAAAGTTTGCAAGCAGACTATGGACAAATGGGGAGCTGCAACAAGACCTCCTAGAAGCAGAGTAATCCCACCTCCCAGTTGCAATATAGTCTGGTGTCTACCATGGCTTCTGGCTGACACTGGAAAAACCAAGAGGAGGGACCTGAGAGGTTCCCTGGTTTTGTCTGGGTCAAGAAATTCTGCTGCTTCCATGCAAAACCTCTGAGCCTCAGGGACTCGAACTGGGGTCCTGCTGCCTGTTCTGTGCAAGAACCAAGGAGAGTGAAATAGCCAGTTGTTTCAATACAAGGAGTGAACAACCAGCCCCCCAGCTGGAAAACAGACACACAAAGGGAAATACAATTTGGTTGTACAAAATCCTGGGCTTGGGCAAAAAGCAATTGTTTGTGATCTCTCCCAACATCAGAAATGGAGTTGCTGGAGTGGGAGCATTGAACAGAACTAGTTTGTGGCAGGCTGAAAGCAAACACAAGGAAAGAGGTTTAGTGGTTCAAATGCAACCTGGAGTTAAGCTGTGGGACTGCCACAGGATATGTGATTGATAGATAATACAGGTTGAGGGGAGAATTTCACAAGAAAAGAAAAGTAAAAAACCCACAAACACTGGGGTCATTAAAAAAAGATTCATTTCTTCTAGTTCAGGAGGTCCTTGAAGGATGAGGAGTACTTGGAAATATCCTACACGCTTGCTCTGCATCTTTCCTCTTTTGTTTGTACCCCACTTGCAGCCTCAGTCAGAGACAAGATCCTGGATCAGATGGACCCTCAGGGTGGCCATTTCTAATTTCTGGGGTCAAAATGCTGAAACACGCCATGGACACATGCCTCCAGCTACCCTTGCAACTGGAGATCCTTCCATCACCTCCAGACAAGCTGCCTAGCTCCAAAGCATGATGGAGAACTGAGATGTTGAAGACATACAGCTGCCATGACCTACTTCTCTGGCAGACGTGGACCTGCACACAGCCAGCCACCAGTTTCCTGACCGACAGCTTCACAAACAAACCCTTTTAAGTTAGCTGAACTAACTATTGAACTTTCCCCATAGTAGAAGGAGAGCAACTTTTAGAATGATTTTTTAGAAAAGACAGCAGGAAAACAGCCCTGGACATGAAGATGACACCCAGCCCACAGGAGCACTCTCCATCAGAAAACTGCTTCCACAGGCACACCTGTCCCTGCTTCTCCAGGATCCTTTCGGGTCCTGGACTTCACCATGAAAACAAGAAGAACAACAGTGGGGACACCTAGAGGGTTAAGTTTTTCACCATGTGTATGTGTATGGGTTGGAGGGAGAAGCAGATGAGATTAAAGCTTTGACTTGTTTTCCAGTTTAAGGTTTCCTACTGCAATTATGAACTGGGATTAGCAGCCTTAGTATAGAGGAGATGACCACAATCCTCCAGAAGTGTCTCAGATGCCATTTTTAGCTACAGATAGTTATCCCTGCTCCAGGTCTCGGTGCTTTCCTCAAGATCCCATTCCCCAAGTCCCACAAAGGACTTATTAACATTCCTGAATTCAGCTCAGGTCTGAGTATCTCACGCTTTGCCAGCACATGGGGAGAGGAGCAGGAGCTTATACATGACACAGCTTCCAACAGGGCTCAACCGTGGAAGACGCATAAAATGGTATTAGCAACAACTCAGTAGAAAGGAGCCATGTTGGTGTCATTTAACACAATGAAAAGCATAATTGGTTACAGCTGACAAACACAGAATTGCATTAAACAGAACATTGGATGCTGGGCCATGGTTTACATCAAATTGTCAATCTCAATATGGCAGTCCCCTAAAAAAGCCACTTTTTCGGTAAACCCTCAGGAAACATAGCAAATCATGGCAACATGTTTATAGTCCTCAAATGCCACACAAGGAACCTGATATGCATCTTTTATGGTGGGACATACTGGAGGGCGTTTCAGCGCGTCTATACTCATTTTCCAAATGCATTGCACAGCTTCATTAAGCCTTCCTGAAACTCACAGAGATCGACTTTTGGATGAAGCTGTGGAGTGGACGATCCTCAAGGTCAACATCACCCAGTAAAAGTGAGATAGATCACTTGCTTTATCTCCACATTGTTTTCTGTCTTCAAAGCTGCCAATTAAGGCTGGAAATGGCAGCAATGACAGATCTTTACAGCTTGCCCCTGAACTTCACCATCCGTTGCTACTGTACAGGCTGATGGCTGCTCTCGGACTTTGGCACTAATTTGACACCAGAAACCACAGTAGAAGGGCAATACTATTTACATCCAAACAGAAGTTTGTTTCTGTGTTTATTGTGGCTGGTATCAAAGTTATTCTGAGACAGTTTGGGGCTTCCCACACCTATGTAAATACCAGGTCCTCCAAGGAAGGGGCAGGTTTGCATAGTGCCTGGCACAGCCAAGTCTTGGTGACAACTGCACCCCAAAACAGAAGAGCAGAGGCAGAGGACATCTGAATCACAGAATCCCAGAATGTCAGGGATTGGAAGGGACCTGGAAAGCTCATCCAGTGCAATCCCCCCATGGAGCAGGAACACCCAGATGAGGTTACACAGGAAGGTGTCCAGGTGGGTTTGAACGTCTGCAGAGAAGGAGACTCCACAACCCCCTGGGCAGCCTGGGCCAGGCTCTGCCACCCTCACCAGGAACAAGTTTCTTCTCCAATTTAAGTGGAACCTCTTGTGTTCCAGTTTGAACCCATTACCCCTTGTCCTACCATTGGTTGTCACCGAGAAGAGCCTGGCTCCATCCTCCTGACACTCCCCCTTTCCATATTGATCCCCAGGAACGAGTCCCCCCTCAGTCTCCTCTTGTCCAGCTCCAGAGCCCCAGCTCCCTCAGCCTTTCCTCACCCGGGAGATGCTCCGCTCCCTTCAACATCTTTGTTGCCCTGGGCTGGGTTAAATGGAAAAGGCACCTTCAACACACACAAAACCATTTTTTTTGTTTGGGAAGATACACCAGGTCTTGCTGCACT
Organism: Columba livia; assembly: GCF_036013475.1. Classification (NCBI taxonomy): domain Eukaryota; kingdom Metazoa; phylum Chordata; class Aves; order Columbiformes; family Columbidae; genus Columba; species Columba livia. Next base: position 2,483,798 of record NC_088609.1, read on the forward strand.
TAGAGCCCACCCTGCCACGTTAGGAAGTTCCATGAGCAGCAGGAGCTTATGAAACCTGGTGTCCTGGGAGGTTTGTGGTTTCGATTGTCCTGTGTCTAATACTCATGCTAAGCTCAAGCCAAAGATCTTCCAAAGGAGGCTAACAGAGCCTCTTGCCCTCACCCAGCTTCAGGTTTTCATCAATCTGATAAGCAGTTACCCTTTTCAAGACCTCCGACTCTGTCAGTTTTTCTGCCAAAGCTAACAGGTCAGTGGAAATGAGAACAAAAGGTCAGACTGTATACTTGCATAAGGAAACCGAACTAAAAATCCACAGAGTTCAATGTTCAACTTCAGAAGAACAGAACTACTTACAGCAGGAAAAAACATTTTAAAAACTCAGACAAGTTGTTTAAAATGATGATCCCAATTACCTACTCTGTAGATGAACTACTGTGATATCAACATATCTTCAAGGTTTCAAGACAGGGAACTACAACACAAGGTACAACTTTACAGCAGGATGGTATTACCCTGATTTCATTCAATGTCCTGGTTTTCTACCATCAGTACTCGATCAGCCTTGCAGAAAATAGCTTTGAGCTAACTTTATTAAAGAACAAACAAGAAGAAAAGTCAACAAAACTGTTCTCTAAGTTTTAAATACCAGGAGGGGAGGAAGTTTTATTGCTTTATGCTACTACATTACACAGATACAACAACAGCTGTCAACAATAATATTATCTGTATTACAGCAGAGATCCCAACTGAGAATAAGGTCTCATTGTGCTGGACACTTCTAAAAGAAATAATAAAATAAAAAAAAAAAATAAATAGAAAATACACTTTAAGAAACCACCCCCTAAAGAAACTCAAGGCTAAATAGGCAAGAGGGAAAGAAGAAGGGAAAATGAAATGACCCCTGCTTTTATAGATAGGAAACTGAGAATTGCAAAGGATAAGTGACTTGCCAGAGGCTGCAATAAGAAGTCTGTGGCAGACCTCTAACTGGGCCCAGCTTTTCCAAATCCAGCTCCAATACCATCCAAATCTGGTAGCAGACATGCCTTTAAATCAACCCTAATAACACTACGGTTGGATCTCACTTGCAATCTAACTGGAGAAATCAGAAGCAGATAGACTTTTGTTGTTGTTGTCATTTGTTTTCTTAAGAACACTCTTATTTAGTCCACGCCACATTTTTCTCAGGACTGTAAACTCTTCATAAAATGGGTCCTTTGTGTATAATTTTCTCCACTTAACCTAGAGGCTGCATTTTTAGGTGCCGTGCCAGACACAAACACCAGTGACTGGGCACCCCCCTTTTCCCTAATGCTCCTTTACATGCTCCAAGCTAAAAAACCTGCTCCCTCCGCAGCATCTGCAGGAGATCCGGGAATACTTATAATAACTCAACTCATGCTCCCAGCAGCTCCTGAACAAATGCCACAGCCCCGTAACGCAACGCATTGGATGAACGCTTAAGCTTATGCGGTTAACGAGAGTCAACATGATAATTTGGTGTTAGTCAGAATTACCACGGTTGAATTACCCGTTTTCTCAGCTTCTCCTGTTCTAAGCCATCTTAGTGGCCTTGATTCATAAAAGACACAGATCTACCCATTTCAAATTGCCCATTCATGTAAATACTGTCAGTGCAAATAAAGTAATTACTGTCAAACCATCTGAAAATGATCAACGCGCTTCACTGCGAAGTAAGCAAAATCCATAACAAGATAGTCATTTACATCTTTTTTTTTGCATTTGAGGAAAAATTCACTTTCTGCAGTGCATAAGTTAAGCATGGAACATATTATTTAATCCTAATGCAAATCACACCAGCAGGAAATGTCGTAAAGAAAAAACTAATCTTCTAAAGGAAAAATAAATTATCGACCACGTTAAGAAGGAAAGAAACATTCTCAAATAATTTCTTTCTTTGTTGGTATTGGCTGGTAGCATAATCCTTCCAAGTAAATTGTAATTTCCAAATTAGATTATACATTATGTCATATTAGTTTTATATTAGAAAAACAAACTGACTGAAAGGAAAAATGCCAAAGTCGACTTGCCTGGCAATGTAAAATTTTTGCGTTTCTGCTATGAAATGCTTAATGTTTCTTTCTTTTTTCTAAACAAGGTTTATAGCAAACATAAAACCTAAATTAAGGCAAGATATTTACTTTACCTGACCAAGCTCTGTTTGAAATGTAAACAGAGAAAAAAAGACTGAGCATTTTCAGGACACCACATAACCATAGCAACAGCTATCTCCCTACATAAATACAGATACCAGCATGGAAATTTTTATGAGTTATGCAGCAACCAAGAACACAAGCACCTAATGCACTCAAAAATAACTTATAGAGAGAAAACATTAAACCTGCACAGGTCAAGCGATCAAGAGTCAGGAAATGCCAGAATTGAGCAAAGTCTGCGTAACTTTAGCACAGCTCCCTGGTTGTCTGTATTATGCAAGAGTCTTTAAATACACCACTGGTGTGTATTTGTTTTTTCACACAACCCCTGCTTTGGTCACTGACCAGGATGGATGCTATTTGCTAGATACGGTATTACTCAACACATAGTTATGATCTTCTAGAGCTGATGCTTGGCCCAAGCCTCCTTTACAATGCTCTTCTCAAACTCTGACAAACAATACTCTTCTCTACCCTGCAGCCAAAAGGGGACTCTGCAAGTCTGCTTTTCACACACTCAGCTTGAACTTCAGAAAACCTTAAAATACTGATAAGCACAGCTAATGCTTTAGCTTCAATGTGTGTCAAATGAAGTAGAGAAGCATGGGGTGACACAGAACAAGGCCATATGGCATCAGGGAAGAAAACAAAGTAGGTCCAGGGCTGCAGGAAAGATGAGGCTGAAGATGTCCCACCACACGTGAGTTGCTGAGAGCAATGAGTTGCAAAATATTTTGAAGACAAGCATCATCCAGTTGTAAACATGGAAATACCAGTAATTTCTTCATCACCAGCTAAACTGTCCCAAGAGCAAAGGCACATTACTGCCACTACAATTTTCAGACAGTTAAAAACAAATGGTAAATACAAAAATAATCAATTCATTCTGGGTGCTGCAGGAACCAAAAGCCCCCCTGCATGTTTCTCCAAGGAGCTGGCTGCAGATGCTCAGGAAAATGGACCATCTAGGCTGACCCCCCTTCACCACCTCACCTGTGCTTCTCTCCCCTTCCTACATGAGGCTGGCTGCCCCCTTTCTTTTTCACTCCCTTCTCAGCCTGGTGTGGGGGCACCAACACCCAGGAGAGACCCTCTTGTCCCAAGTCCCTAAGCCCAAATGCAGAAGAACTGCATTGGACACTGAGTGGAGAAGATGTTCATACTGCCCTTTGGGGACTGATTTTCATACATGGAGGTACACTGAGCAAAAAGCATTCCCCATTTATCAAATTTCTACTGAGCTCATGCAAACTTCATTTTTTTAATATATATATTTTTTTTTCAGTAGCTTTTTTCTGGCCAAATCCACTTGGTTTCTTGCAAATACAGCAAAATCTCTCCCATCTTCTCCCAAGCACGGGGGAGTCCGGAGCGCTCCCTAGGGAGCAGTAGTAATCCTTAGGGAATCACTTTACCTTCTCTCTCAAAATGGTTGTGTCATTTGGGTGTGACTTTCTCAGGGGACAATTCTAATCAGCATGGAACACTTCAGGCTGAAAAGGGTAAGTTTAGGAAAGCTAGAGGCAACAAAAGTAGGGCTCTTACTGGGGAGATTTCTGGCCACTCTTCTGTGGGCATAAGTTCCTACATAATTTTTGGCATGTTCTTTCTTGTATGCATACACATGAACGCTTTGCTGAAAGTTGTTACTACTAATTGCAAAGTTCTGGAGTTAAATGAAAGGAAAAGAAAATAGACTTTCTTTTTTCTTCTTTTTGCTTCCCTTCCTCCCCCCAACCTCCCCAATTTTGGTAATTCTATTCTCTTATGGTTCAGATCAGCTGATGAGTACAAAATGCTTTGGTATTAGTTGAACGGAAAGGCAGAGCATACAAAGTACATCTTTAAACATACAAAGGGAAAATAATCTGTTATGGGGATGGAGATGTAAGAAAGGAATAGAGATCTGTGTATCCCAATCCAGCAGACTGACAGCACCAATAGACCCTAACAGCAATTACTTTAAAACAACGTATGTTCAGCATCCTAAAGTTACCTCTGCTGCTCGCCTGCTCCCAAATCACAAGACCACCAAAAACTGACAAGCCTTGTGCCCAGAGGAATGTCTGGACATGGAATCATCTTAGATGTAAAAAAAATATTAGCAAGAAACTTGGCCTCTAAAGACCATTTTGAACTCAAGTTTGAAATGAACCAAAACAGAGGTTTAAATGCAAGTTCCCACTTCACCTGAGCTGCAATCTCATTACTCCCATAATATAATATTACAAAATACAACAGGGTGGTTTTAACTCTAATATATTTTTATTTCATCACAGCTATGGCAACATTACCATTATAAAACAGACAGATACACAGACACGTCTCTCTCACTTCCTGCAACGGGTGAGCTTACAAGTGTTTTAAAAGGAGCCAAGAGATTATTAATAGATGTACCCTGTTTCCCTGAAAATAAGACAGGGTATTACATTATTTTTTGCTCCAAAACTTATTATTTTTTTACATGTAGAGGTGCCTGGACACTATTTTAAGTCACTTTTTTAATGAACTGTAAGCAGGGCTTATTTTTGGAGTATGGCTTATATTTTGAGCATCCTCAAAAGTCCTGAAAAATCATGGTAGGGCTTATTTTCAGGGAAACAGGGTAGTAACATGGTGGTGAACACAAGCACTGTGAGGCACAGACCATTACAAAGCCAAAGGTAGCTCTAAGCTGTAATCCTACACAACCTGTTGGGTTCCATAGCAATTTATAATCTTTTTAAAAACATCTGTTAATCATCTGCTAATCCTTACAAAATTGTTCTAAGTGGATTTTTCATGAGAACCAAAACACATATAATCACGGGATTTTTGTGAAACTACGGTTGATAGTAGTGTAAAGCCATGAGCCAAGTGTCATGCCACGTGGTCTCATTTGGTTTGTGTATTTGGTCACATTTAATCATAGGGGTCACGGTGCACATACTTGAGTAGTTTATTCCCAGTTTGGTTTTATTGTGCCACACCTGCAATTACACATGCAGCCCTGCTGGTCTCGCCTAATCCGTTATATACATTGTTTGAATTTAGATGGCTAGAAATGGCTTACTAAGTCAAAATTATGCCACATTTCATAGAGGACTATAGATATTACTTTCATCTAAACCTCTTCAAAATAATGTACAGACCCGATAAGAACGTTTATAGGTCATTTTGTGCAAGTCTGATCTTTCCTAGATTTACCTTTCTCAAACTTTCACAGGCAGCTTAAATTTCTCACCTACACCAACAGAGAGACTTCATGGAACGAGAAAAAGAAATGTTGGCTTGGCATTTACTGTTTTCCATCACACCTTAAAAGAAAGGCAGCTGATGAGCATACAAGCCTTCAAGATGCTTTATTTCTTGACTCCTTAGTTCCACTTAGACATGGGACTTCCATAATATCACCAGGTCCAAGAGTCCCACTGGATATGAAAAAGGAAGACATTCTGACAGAAATAAGAAACTCCTCCATGATGTAGCAAAGGCAGAAAAGAGGAAAGATATAATCCTTCAGCCTTCTATAAAGTAATACCTAATACGTGTAAGCAAGAAATGCTTTTCTCTAACATCTTCATACAGAACTATCTGCTATAGAGTTTTGAACTTTATCTCTATTTTCGGTCTCATTCAAAGAAAGGACTAAACGGGCCGTGACCTGATATGGTGGGTCCCAGCAACCCACCCTCTCTTGTGCAGGAAATCAGTATTTGGCTTTGGTGTGAAGTATCTTTTCACATTTTCCCCTCCCAGGCCTGACCCCAAATATTCTTTTCTCCCATGACATTCCCAGAGAGGCAAGTGATGTAAAATCTGGTTTACACACATTTGTCAAAACACCTTTTTTCACCTTTTTCCTTCTCCACCTCCCCCGCCCCCCTTTTCAGACAGAGATAACAGGGATTTTGCTGGAGGACCAAAACGCAAGTTCAGGTTCTAAACTACATACTCAGGGCACAGCCCTTCACAAAACCTTTTGTGACACATAATGCTAAGGAAGGGGGATGAATAAAAGCGACAACTCTGAAAACCAAAGGCTCTCACAATGTCTGTAGAACAGCAGTTTCAAGAGAGTCAGAGTCCCAGCCGAGGGAGACAAGACACACATACGCGTACACATACAAAGAGTCCCGGAGACCACGTCCAGAATGATATAATTGGTTTGCAGGCACACTTCAATCGCTCCTTCATTTTGTAGGCTGCAATTATTTAGCTTAATAGGAACTCAAAGAAAGGAAGGCGGAAGTTAAATGAAGTAACCTCCCACCCAGCCCTGATGTATTATACTGGCTTCCTTTATACCACCTCATTTGTACCTATAGAAACCGTTCTCAATAACACAGGAACCAGGGATTATTATCAATAAAGAAGCTGACTTGATCGTAGTCACCCATTACCATGAATGCTACTCAACAGCTTCTTCTATTAAAAAGAAAATTTTAAACATCCTTTTTTAACACGGTATTTGTTGCCACTGAGCTCCAATGGCAATACATACGCTGTGAACATCTGCTGTTACGCACAGCCTTCGTGCTGTGATTTCAGAGGAAGCCTGGAAGGCTGAGTCCAAGGTTGTTATCTGGAGACACATTATTTAAACGAATATCTTTAATACACTGTGTCAGAAGGCCATCTTCAGCTATGTGATTCCAGGGAACTGGAGGTGCTGCACTGCGAAGAATTTGGCTTCTTACATACATAAAATAAACAGTTTCAATGCCTGTAGGTCTCAAAAATAGTAATAAGGGTTCTTTTTTAATAATCCTTAGTCTACTGTTTCAATAGCTAGACTACACATTGCATCTCCCTGCACGTAGAATACAGCTGCTTTATGTTGGTCTTCTAACTGTTCATTATTTTTGTTTTTATAATAAGAAATGTATGGAAACAAATGACCTTTCAAAGAGCCGATCTGTTAAAAGAAATAGCAAACAATCCCAAAGCCACAGAGACTCTTCTATTGGCACAAGAATGGTGGCCCTTAGTCATTTCAGGCCCCAAATGAGATAACACTTTGAAACAACATTCATTAATGTTTGAAATCCCAATACAGAGCAACTTAATTCAACCGGCTTTGTTCTTTAGAAAAAACCTGAAGGGGAAGGCGGGAAGGGTAAAAAGACAGCTTAAGTCATATAAACTTTCACCAAAGAACAAATCAAAACATCTGAGGTTCATTCAATAGGGCTGACTGGCCTCAGCGAGAAGACGCCAAACAAAGGAGCATTGTATTGTTCCGCGGAGTGAGGTTTTTCCAGGAACATCTTGTCAGATGCTTTCCAAGCGAACACCATGCAGCTGAGAGTAGGTGGATTTGAAACAGGCTAAGATCAATAAAAATCCAGCTTTCCATTTCACAGGAAGTCGACTTTTAAAACAGTAATGTACTTGTCCATAGCATGTAAAACAGAAAGGCCACACAGAGGCTGGGCATCGGGTTACTGCTCAACGTGTCTTAATAATATGGTGCATACATACTGAACATCTTCTCTACCCCACCCTGAATGCTTGAAGAGCCAAACAGACCAAGCCTTTTAAGCAAATGCACATGGATAATTTCTGATAAAAGGCAAAATCTGACCGCTTTTTCCAAAAGAACAAAAGATCCCATAGAGAAGGACTTTTCAAATTGGAAGAGATAACTGAGATGGGATGTGGTCAAGATCGGTGGGACCCTGGCCACAGTGAGTAGGGATGAGTAGTTTACTCTCCTTTCTAGCATAAGGCCTGGAAAACAGAGAAGAAAACAGCAAGGAGCAGATTGAGAAAACAAAAAACCTTAAAGCAAGCCACTCTTCTCTCAGCTCTTGGTGAAGCTGAGGAACTCCTTGCTTGGGACACTATGAAGTGTATGTGGGTTCACATAGTGACCAGCCAAATTCATCAGAAAAGCAAAAAACCTCCTTAAATACAAAACACCATGTTTGCCTGATGTGTCTTTGAGCCATAAAATATGCTGAAGGTTAGAAAAGCGATGCTGGAAAAACACCACCAGATGCTTGTCTGGTCATTGTAAGTTTTTCTTTGGCATACCCTGTTGACCACTGTCAATGGCAGAGTATCAGGTTAGAGAGACCTTTGGCATTACCCTGGTATAACTAATCTTACATTCTGTGAACTACCACAGCAACTGCCTGTGTGTGTTTCTAGCCCGCAGCAAACATGAGGTAATTTGGATTAATTTAACCCACCCTGAAAGAAGTTTAAGCTGGGCTGAGCTGTCTCACATATGCCAGTGACCAAGACACACATGCATAAGGTTATTTCCAGGTAGCCACCAGTACCAGATGGTACCACGGTACTGTCAAGCCCCAAGACACTGCCCATGGACTCCTAATGTTGCAGAGTTCACTCTAGCCCCAGAGGATAAGTCCATTTAATAGACTTGTCTGTTTGAGCCTCCCACAGATCCCACCAAAATGACAGTATTTCAGTCCCAATCTGATATTTGGGTTGTACCTTCCAGACGAGAGATCATACAGATATCCCAGTTGATGCTGAAAAGATTCTGAGTGGTTCACATCTTGGCCACAGCATGGGATTGGAGGGTGAAGATTTTCCCAGGGAGGTAAAGGTAGAAATCAGGTGAAGCAATTCAGTTTTGCCTTGTTAGGTGGGCAAATCCAGCAGCTTTCAAGGTTAATTTTGAGTTTCATGTGTAGAGATCCCAGCTCAGGCACCAAGTTCACAGTGAGCGTAATTTCTGGTTTCAAGATGAATGCTCAGCATTGCTACAGCCACTTTTCAAAGGCGTATTTCTAGCCCAGCTTTCCAGGTTTGCTACACAAGTAAATGTTCTTGCTTTTGAGGCATTAATCAGGCCCTCTCTAGAACTTCAGGGCAGCTATTTTTCTTGCTCTGGTAACATTGCTGCAAGGAATCCACACTGACGTCGACAGTCTCCCACAGGAATGCTGCTGTGGGAGCATCTGCAAGTGATTAATAACTGAGAAAGAGTAAGACGAAAAGGTTCCAGTTGGTGGTGAGGCTCCAATGGATGCTCCTAGTGTGTCAGAAGTGTCAAGATGATACTCAGTCTTCTTTTCACTGTTTGCCTGCTTTTTCAGAACAGGGATGTGAAGAACAGCCTGGAGGCACAAGTGGGAAAGATCAGCAGCCCTGGGGAGGGGAGATGAAGTGACTGATCCTTCTGTATCAACAGCCAGGTCTGCAAGACCTTGCCTGTGCATCACATGGATCTTCTTAATGGTAAGGGGAACCAGATGTTCATTAGTCAAAGGATGTGGCTAATGTTCAACCAATAGCATTGCTGGTCTGGCTTTCAACCTGTGGGTTTGGCTGCCTGCAAAATGGCAACGGGACCCTCTAGCAGGGCTGTGTGGGAGCTAGTGATTTCAGCACTGATAGATTTGTGCAAACTCCTTATTAGACTACCTGACTCCTTCCTTGGTTCTCCAAGTCAGATTGGATCCTCACCTGGGGGCAACAGAGCAGTTCAGCTGGCTAACATGGAATCAAGCTAACCCGGCACTTAGTGCCATGATCTAGTCAATGGACTGGAGTTGGACCAAGGGTTGGACTTGATGATCTCTGTGGTCTTTTCCAACCCAGTCGATTCTGTGAACTTACACCAAAGGAGGTGGCAAGGGACTAAAATAAAGCCAGCATTTATAGCAATCAAAAACCTGAATTTCTCATGGAGATGGATCCTCCAAGGTCTCTGTGGGAATTCCCATTGATTTCAACACACAAGGAGAGCTTAGAGGAGCAGACCCCTGAACCTGGGTCAAAGCAATGAATGATACCCAGTTCTGCTGCAAATGACATAAATCAGTCACATTCATTCCAAACCAGGCCCTGCAGCATGACCCTTAACCAACCTTTCAGTGAACCTGAGATATGGTTTTCAAATTTGTAATGAAACCTGAAACTAAGTGATTTTCACCTGGCTCTGGCTTTCACAGAAAACATTTCACAGCAAGCTTTATTCCCTAGGTGTGATCCCTTAATTTCTTTGTTAAATTCAACCAGCTCTTTGAACGGGGAGAGTCAAAGAGTAACCTGGTGACAATTACCCGAAATGCATTAAATTTTGTGTATGAATATGAGCTCATCAAAGTGGATCACTTTCATGGAGTTCCCTAAGGAATTTTCAATACATGCTGTTTCAAAATCAGTTTTTTTAAAAAAAATAAAATAATAAAATCTATACTAGTTTTTCATGTAAAGTTTTCCATGAGCGACAGCACCTCTGAGTTGTACCCCTGAGCAGGGAACTATAAGAGAAGATAAGAGTAGTTAGTGCAGCCATCAATCATCTTGAAAGCTAATCCCACCAGAATAGTACTGGTCTGCTGAAGGGTTTCCATACCATAAGAAAAGCCAAGCTGTGTGCCCTTAATGTGGGCGGCTCTGTTGCAGGTTGTCTGCTAGCAAAGACCTCCTGATTCTGAAGGACCAAAAGGACCTGCTTAGCTGAAGCCCGTTAACTAGCTATGTGCCTGAAAAGACGACAAAATGGATCTGCAGGGATCTAACATGAATTAACTTGCCACCCTGCCACACGTGCCTTTAAACACCTAAAATGAGTCAGGACGCACAGCACGGACCCAAGGAAAAGCTCAACTGCTGGAGCAATATCCTGATTGAAGAGAGAGCAAAATAAAACCCAGCAAAACTCACTGACCTTAAGAACAGGTGCCACAGACCGCTGAGGCCTCGTGTTCCATCCCCCCAGTTACCAGCAAGGGAGCTCATACCTTGGTAACACACAGTGAATCAACAGCCACCGGAGCACAGAGATGCTCAAAGGTGTTCCCAGAGTTTCACATCCCGCTTAGTCTCCAAAGATGTGCTCAATAGACACAACCCAATCAACCAGCCTTTGAACCAGGGATCAGCACATGTTTCCTTTCACGCTGGGTTTCTAGACAGGTAGCATTGCCTCACGTTTGATAATACCCTTGTTATAAAGGACACAAACCTATGATTTACTCTGCAAAAAGCATAACGCTAACTGAAAATAGCCTAGGAAGGATATAGCGTCATACCTAACACTACATTAAATGCAAGCTGAGAACCTGATATATTTTAGGAAAATTCAGCACACTCTAGACTAATAAACATTTTACAATATTATTGCACATGTTCATTTCACTTTGTACAAATAATCATTCCCTTCACATCTAATAAGTCTGCTTGACACATTTGTGGCCTTATAAAAACACCTTCAAGGGTCTTGTTTTGAGGCACTGATCATTTATTTACATGAAGCTCAGAGACAATGACTAACGATTTTGATGGTATAAAAGTCTTCAGCTGTGATCTTTGTCTTGCTGTTTGTTATCTCAGAACTCTAGAATAACTTGAAGGAGATTTTATTTTAATGAATGAAAAGAATGGCTTTTTTTTCCCCCTCTGGCGACAACATCAAATCAATCAAGGTGAAGGAAAAGACCAGAGCAGTTTGCCTTTTAGTGCGTTTCCAGGGCTAGAAACAGAGTGCAATTCAGAGCCTTTATTTGCAGTTTATGCTGATTACACAATTGCTGGAGGTGCCAGAGGCTGGGAAAAGCACGGACTGAAAATCACGCTTCCAACCATCACCAGTGGGGACATTTGGAGCCGACCTTACCCACTCTCCAGATACAGAGCTTAGATCCACCTCACCATGAATCAGAAATAACCAATGTTGATGGAACTAGAAGAGCGTCAAAATTGAAAGTGTAAATGGGCTCATAAAGCTGGGTACCCCAAAGCTGGTGCACATTTCTAACCTCACTCCTCATTGCAATACCATCTTTTTTTTCTTGCACCTCAACACAAACCGTAAGGAGTGTAAATGAGAGCAACATCGTACAAACCCATGAAATCACGCGGATTTAGGGTAGCGAGTGTGCTTGTCTGCAGTGGTGGTTGCTCCCGGGCACGTTATGACACAACAGTCCTGCACTGACAGAAGGCAACAGGCACTGAACATAGCATTGCTTTTGTAGACTTTATTTAGCAAGCCACTAAAATGACAACATTTCCATTTAACTCACGATAGCTGATCCATGCTCCAGAGTTAACCAAAAGCAGAACCGCCACTCTAGTTATGACCTCAGATACATGTAAATTCAAATGAGGTGCCAGGGAAATATGATAGAAATAGGAGAATTATAAGCACTTACGTAACAATACAAGCATTCTGAAACTTGGTTTACAATTAAAATGGATATATAATTAACTCTGTTTTGCTGGGCCCAGATTATGTTCAAAGCACGCTGAAGTAGATTAGCAAATTTATAGAACCACATGTTAACTGGTTGTCCAAGACCAGGTTTCTCCCTAAGCCAGCGCGCTCTCATGCTTTCTTGTCATTGCTTTTAACATCACACAATACCTGACAGCACGATGCAAAAATTAAATGCCTGAAAATAAAACAGCTGCTAATCTTGGGAGATCCCTGAAAAAAATCCACAGCATCTGTTTATGATACAGCAATGGGGCCACGTTGCTGTTAACTCAACTTTCAGTTTCTCCCAGCCCCAGGAGACCCACCCAATTGCTCCAGGTACATCTCCAAGGGGTCAGCGCCACCCCCAAAATGTGGTTAATGGTTGGGAAGAAGCTTCCCCATATGAAGATATCCTTCAGCCTTGGTCCTGTTTCTGTCTTCCTGGGGAGAGTTGGCATTGAGAGAGCTTGGTCCATACTGGTACCCCCCTGGGACTGCTCCAGGGGTGCAACAGACCCTTCTCCAGGTGGTGCTGGGCTGTGGATCTGGTCCCTCAAAACCTCTCGCCTCATTGTGCACTTGCAAAGATTTACAAGCCCGTTCTAGCAAATTACACTGGATCTGCAGTTCTTAAGGATCTGCTCTCACTGTGTTTACTCAGCCTTCTTTTTTGTGCTTGTACCCACTTTCATTTCTATTGGATATTTACCAGAAAATGTACAAAACCCTTAAATCATAGTAAAACCCATTAAACTTGAGATTAATTTAGTCTTAAAGGTTAGCTCCATTTTCTTACTGCTATTTCTGTCTGCAATCTGTCTTCATCAGACACTAATTAATAAGCAGACACAGCTTTGGAAAACTGCCTTTAATCTTAGCAAAGTGTAAATACTCATGGTTACTAATGCAAAAATCTCACTACACAATTCATCAGGAGATTGGAACATATAATTTGCCTTTATAACAGCTTACTGATTTAGAGGACTAAAAGCACAGGTGAAGCTGAGAAGAAATATTACTGTAGAAGTTTAAAGTATTTTCTCTCTCTGCAGTGCCAATGCAGTTGTATTTTCCTAAGACATTTCCATTTTTTCTTCTCAGGCAACGGGATTAGATCCTCCTGTGATTTACACCAAAAGCCTTTGCTTGAAGTCAGAGTTTGTTACTCCTGATTTACAATGGTGCAAGTCATTTGGGGATTAACCCTGTCCAGAACTGTGTGCAGAAAGGGGGGCCTTGTGACAACTAGGAGGTAAAATATTGCTCTCCAAATTATATTTTTAATGATCACTTCCTTTCATAATGATGCAAGATTATATATTGACTGCGAAGAGCTATTTATGTGCCATGACTAAGATACGTTTGCAAACATTTATTTCTCATGCATCGAACTAATTTGTATTTGATTAAAGGTTTTCTACGCATTTACAGGAAAAGAGCATTCATGTTGAATCGCTTTTCTCAACAAAACAAAAAAGTTTGCGAGTACTGCCAAAATAGTGGTTTTAAATACATCTCTTTTTACTTTGTGCATCACAGTAGGGATTTCTTAATCAATACCATGTTGGTTAGCACAGATATGCTGGCGGCTGGGCTAGAGCAGCAATACCGTGACAGCAGATGACATTGAATCATAGAATACCTCGTGATCCCTGATTGAAATTGTGTCCTTTACCTGGATCGGAAATTGTCATCTGTGGCGTACATCGAGATCTGCAGATTCAGTGTATAAATGGAAAGACATTTTCAGATACATCTCATGGCCAAAAAGTAGGAAGAGAGTCTTATTTCATTCTTGATGTATCTTGAAGACCTCCAGTGGTGGCCACTCCATCTCTTCCCCAGGCAAGCTATTCCGACAGGTACCAGTTGTACACTGCTTTCAGCTTCATTTTGCGTTTTCTTGGGTAAACAAGCTACTCTGATTTATAAAACTATATCTGATAGGCCACACAGGCTAGAATCATTTATTTCTCCCTTCAAAATGACAAAGATGCCTGCAGCTAAAAATGGGCTTTTTCAAATCACATCTGCCTGCCTGGGCTGTGCAGAAAGCATCAGTGCTTGCTTTTACCCAGAGAAGATTGCCAAATTGTAGAGTCATCTCTGCAAACAGGCTTTGGGGAGTCTGGAGTAAATCCCAAATCACTCTCACACGCTGCTGTCAGAGGCACCAGTACCTGCCCGAGCACTCAGGCTCAGATCCATCTGCTTTCCATCATTTTCCCCAAGAAAGTGGGCAAAGTGGGATTGATCTCAACTGACTCCAGCCATCCAAAACAGAGGTGTCTGATCCTAGTCATTCAGGTTCTTAAAACTGCCAATGGAGAGAAACATGTCCCTCACAGCCATGTCAGTACTCATCTTAGGATAAGAAGGATCACCCTGTGGAGGTACAGCCTCTTCTCATTGACTATAGGGGAAATCTAGACTAACCAGGACCAGATGCCCCCAATTAAGGAGTCTCTAAATGTTCGTGAGACTATTCCCACTGCAAACCCTTCTGCGCCTCAGTTCCTAAGACAAGATCTCCATGAAAACCAGAGAGGTTTAGAACAGCAAAACACGCAAGACAGCAATGTACCCATAACCCAAAAGGCATCACATAATGGCTGGTCCATGCCAAAAACCAGAGACATAGGCAGGTCTCATCACTTTTCTGCCTCCTGCTTTCCCATTCTGTTTTGTTTCCCTTTTCTCACTATCTCTCTTATCACTTCTGCTCTGTGCTGAAGATGCAATATGTTGAGCACATGGGGAATGATTCTCAGCAGCAGCATTAAAAAAAGAAAAGAGGAAAAACTCCTTTGAAAACCATTTTACTGATTAAGACACTTGGATTTTTCAGTATAAATAAATTTATTCATGAGAGCACTTAAGACAAGTTCTAAGGTTAACAAACACTGCACTATGCAACTCACAGCTGCGACAAATATTTAAGAAATCCGATACAGCATGCCTAAAAATTATTCATTTGCAGGCCTCGTTGCTTTTGAAGATCAACTGTTTTATTTGTAATTTTTGACATTTTCCTTCTTTTCCTGTTTGGCCTGTGAATTTGAAAGGGTTGTAAACACGTACTCCAGCTCCCTGCCTGAGGCGCTGGGCTGTTGTCAGCGTGCCAAAAGGAAAAGGAAGCTGATAGGTCCTTTGGTACATACCGATATGAAGGCCTTGTAAAGATAGTATTTGTTTGTTTTTTTTGATCTGACTTTGAATCTGGCTGTAGTACCTTCCCTTCAGGGAAAAGCAACTTTTAAATAAATGCTTCAAGATTGTGCAAACATTTCAGTAGTTTCAGAGTCCTGGTGTTCTGGGTCAGGGAAGGAAGAAAATACATGTCAGTCAATAGAGATGGAAACGATAAAAAATAGTTAGAGCTACAGTCATAATTTTTGCCTGGGCTGGGTGACGGGTTCTTTCGACGGCTGTGTCACGTGCTGGTTCGCTCATGTGCCTCTTGGCTGGCTTATAAAATACGCTGTGGATTTTATGAATACATACACACACACAAGCTTGGAAGCAGATTAAAAAGGCACAGTTCAATACCATGATTTGCTAGTGTTGCAGGATCGAGAAAACAAATACAAGTCTGCTAGCTTCTCTGTTAGTCCTTCAAGAGCTTAGAAATGGCTATGTCCTTTCATTTCTCCATTTTAGCTGTTTTTCTGCATTTTATTTTAATCCGTTATGTATTACCCAGCACTTGAGGATCACAGCTCTCTGTGCTGTACCAGCACATAGGTCACAGCGCTGCACAAACCGGGTGCTCGAGGCTGTACAAGCAGATCCATAAGCACAAGGCAGAACTCACACACCTTGGAGAGCTGATAAGCTCAGGGGCCAAAGAGCAGGAGGAGAAGCAGAGACAGAAAGAAGTGAAATGGCTCGTTCAAGGCCACAGAGCAAACCAGTAATAAATCTGGGAACAAGAGTCACATCTTCTAGACCTTTATCATGGCAGAATAAATCAGCCGTTTCTCACATTTGCTTTCTGTACCTTGTCTGTTACTTCCCACCCGTAATTCTTGAAACTTTCAGCAAATTGCAAAGTATATTTATAGAGGGGTGTATTTTTTCAAGGCAAAAAACCTCTGCTTCTTGTCCCCTGGGTGGTCAGGGGAGCTGGGAGGGGCTGGGAGCCCCAAAGCAAGGGGAGATGGGAAGATTTGCTATCCTGGGATGTGGGAACACAGACCCCATCCCATGGGCATTCAGCAAGAAACAGGGGTTAATGTACATAACTGGGTCTCAAAATTACATTAAACCAGGCATCGAATCCTTGTTTGCACAACTTTATTTTTTTTAAGTGGATTTAAATATTTGCTGCTGATTTTTACCACCCAGAAACTGAAAGGACTTTATTTGTTGGTTGGGGCTTTTGCTCCAGTGTTTGTTTGGGCTGATCTTTAGCCCTGAAACACTGTGGTTAAAAACCTAACGAAGACAGGGAAGCTGTGAGTTTTGATCAAGGTAGAAGGACAAGCTGAAGATCTGGAGGCTTTGGGGGCTCACAGCTCATACTAAAGATAAAACCCGCTTGGTGTCCCAGAGCTCATCTGGTGCTAAGTCGGTCACATTAACAACACGCGCTTTTCCCAAGGGAAAACCAGCCTTGCGAAGCCTGAGAAATGCTCCACAGCAGCAGCGCATCCCAGGGGCTCCTGCCCTGTCTCCACAGCCCAGGAGGAAGAGCATTTGTAATTGAGGAGAAATAAAGCCTGCAGTGATACTTGAGGCAGGGGTTTGAGGTGGAACAGAGGACAACCAAGAGGAAACTGGAGGGAAAACAGAGACACAACAGCTAATGACTTTCCAAAAGCCAGAAAGGTGACAGGGTGATGGTTTCCCAGCCCTCAGATCTTCCCTCTCTCCCTCAGCCCCGTGACAGAGCTGCAGACAATGCACATTTTCCCCTTTGTTGGCAGCTTCTGAGCATGAAACTGCTGGAGACTTGGGCAAGGTGAGAGCAAGAGGACGACAGCTTATACATCCAGTATGTTTCTCCCTGTCTGGGAAGCGCTGATCGGCCAGCACAGCCATCGGGGACTCGCCAGCCCTACAGCAAACTCATAGGCACCACCACCTTCCAGACAGCACCAGACAAAATACAAAGCAGACCAGGTTGTTACACTACCACTGGACCACCAGGCCAGCTCCGTGGTGTGTCTGAAGGGAATCTTTCCACGCAACAAAACCCTCAGGTCGTTATCCCTCGGATGCTTGGCAGCGCGCTGCTGTCACGTTTTTATGGCAATAGCAGCCTGCGGGAGGTGGGATCCCAAGTGGAGACAGTTATGAGGCTACAAAACATTTGTGGCACAAACTGGGGTGGGGTTTTGTTATCCGGCATCTAATGGGGTAGCATGTCCTCTCATCAGCCTGTAACTGCCCCAGAGAAAGCACCGCTCCACTCTCTCACCGCCCCCCTTACCCCTGCTGCTGCACATTCATCCCACCAGTGGATGGGGTTTGGGAGAATTTGTTTCCAAATGGGAACCAGATTGGAAAATGGATTAGCAGGAATAAGATAAAGAATTAAACCCAATCAGCAGGAGACCGCGTTTTTAAAAGGCACAGATGCACGCGATTAGCTTGCTGCATGTGTTCAAGTCGGATCTCAACATCAGAGATGGGTTTGGAGAAAACCTCAAATCCCCCAAGAGCCTGACAGGGCCTCAGGGTGTGTTTTTGCATGGCAAAGGGTGTGCATGTCCCCAGAGCCGTGCCTGGGAAGCGCAGGGGTTCAGACAGCCTTCTGGCTCCCTAGCCCCCCAAATGCAGCCCCTTCTGTCCCCTCGGAGGGGAGAGGGCATCCTTCTCTGCTCACTCCAACAGCAGGCAGGCATCTCCATGCCCCCAGCACTGGCTCCAGGACACAGGCTAAAGAGTAGACCACACAAAATTAATCCCAGTATCACAATGCCTGAATAGTCCCAGACTGTGTTTGAGAAGGGGGGTGGAGGAGAGAAACAGCCTTTTTCTTTTTTCCTTCACACCCAGGTCACAGAGCGAGTCAGGGGTCAGGGAACAGGGGTGCTGGACCAGCTCCACCCGCTCCCCAGGCAAGGCCAAGGAGGGTGAGAAAAGTTAGGGAAGGGCTTCCCACCTCCAGCTGGAGGAGGTGGTGGCCATTTCATCATGTTGAGAAACGCTCCAGTGTCTCCTGGCCTCACGCTTACTTAAGTAAGACCCATCCGAAAAGTAAATATTGCAGAGAGACAGAACAGCATCTGCACACTATCAAGTTTTCCTGGATCTCAGGCAGTACTTGGGGCTCACCAGCTTGAGGGGGTGGTTTTCTACCGAGGTGATGGGGATGGGATAGGGAGAGAGTGAGAACGGGGGGAGGAAAGGGATTGGGTTTAGCAGAAGGAGAGCTCTGATGTTTGGGAAGCCCTTTCTCGCTGGCAGAGCATCACCATCGAGTTCTTGTTGCTTCGACATTCGATACAGGTTCATGAGTTCAATAGGAAAACATGAAACCAGAAAGGGCCAAATCCTGACCCTAAACAGGCAGAGAAAGCACTGGCCCAGCCCAGGGAGTGCTGTAATTTAGCAGCCAGACCACCCTATCGTTCCTAGAACAATAAAATAATCTCACTTCTATAGGACTAAATCCCGAGCCCAGCGTGGCTCTTTCCAATCGGTGACAGCAGAGTCAAGCTGTGCGGTTTGCAGAACCACCAGCTAGGGAGCTCTGAGTATTTTGCAAACATTAATTCTGAGGCAAAAGTCAGCCATGAGAGAGGGGACATTGCTTCCACTGTTTCACAGCTGGGGAAGCAGAAGCAGGGATCAAACAACCTGAGTTCACATGTGCTAAACCAGGCTCCCTGCTGCTCCTGGACCTCACCTGGGCCACACTGTATTACAGCCCACAGGGCTTTGCCCAGCTGATTTGGGCAACTGCAAGGGCAGATTCACCAAGCAGATGCATGTGTCCACCCTTTGCCCAGCCTCCTGCAACTGCCTCAGGTCAAGAGCCACCCGTCTGAAAGGATGATGCAAAAAGAAAAGCCCTGGAAGTGGTTTGCAGGATGGCTCCCTGCTGCGCTGGGGTAAGGACATCAGCAAAGGAGAGTTTAATCCAACACATTGGGCCATAAGGCAGGTGTGAACAAGGGCAACACCGCAGTAAGTTGCGGTGCTTCATCTGACAAATTTGCCGCAGCTTTGCCATTGTTAGTCATGGGTGACTTGAGTCCTCCCCCTCAAAAGGCAAAGGTTTTTAGAGTCTCCTTTCATGAGGTCCGTGTGCTCATATATGCATGCATGGGGCCACCTCCAGGGGGTTTTGATCCAGTGGCTGATCTCAAACACTTTTTTTACCCAGGGAAAGAGACCATAAAGGTTCACCAGGACTAGCCTGACATCCTCTCCTCAGGTCATGGAGTTGGAACATGAAGGTGCCCATATTTCCCCATGAAAAAAAGATGATGCTGACTAGCTTCACAGACATGTTTTTCTCATATTCAACTCAGTTCAGAAATGAATCACACCTTAAGTTCCTGTAAGTTTTCTAAAAGTCTTCTTGGAGGAAGGAGATGGCCACTGTGAGGTTAAGGCTCAGCCTCAGCAGGTACCAGAGACTGTCTTGGGTGCTGACCCTGGGGCACCAGCCTCTGGGAATTTAGGTGTCACTAGTTTTGCTGCTCATGGAACAACTTTCTGGCACTGACAACTGGTATGGCACAGCAACAACAAAACTGCACATACGGTGGTCTAAGGAGACAAGCAAGGCCAGTTTTGAAGGGTAAGGGAATCTCATTTGTGAAACAGATTTGACTGGCAGGAAACACACAACAGCTTTGTCATAACTCTAGATATTCCCACAGAGTGGTACAAACATCTGCTTTCCCTCTTGCAATGAGTCCTGCAGGTGATATCCTGACAGTAGGAGGGTTGGATCCTGTACTCATCATTTTGCTACCTCTCCATTTCACCTAGTCAACCCCCACTCCCAATGTGACAGCCATAGACTCCCAAACACAAATGGCCTTGCCCAAAAATCACCAGTGTGATGCAGAAGAGAGGAGTCAACTGCCCCTTTCTTACTCCCCAACTCCCAGCCCAGCCTCACACTCCACAAAAATACTCCATGTGGCCACTCCAGCTCCAGCTGGTCAAATCCAAGAAAAAGATTTGTTTAAGCTTTTTCCAGCATGCATTTTACTGCAGACATTGCTTTTAATAAAAGCTGCACCACAATCCTTTTCATAATGGCACGGAGCAATCTAGCAATATCCTCATGCACTTAGAGGGTGAGTTAATGAAGGAATAGGTTAATTGAAATAGACTTCAGTATGGAGCATGAGCGGTTGAGTCGAAACGTGGCATAAAATAGAAATGGAAAGAAAACCCAGCTTCTCAACCCAGCCTGTAGCTTTCTGGCCATACACGGAAAAGAATTATTATTTCTTCTTCGTCTTCTAATATGTTCAACAGTAAAACCACCAATAATATGAAAATAAATTACACCTGGGGCAACCTTATATTGCACTAACAGTCTGGCTCTGATTAGCCTTGCCTTTATCATGCATGCATCGTATTAGTCCGTTTCAAAGAATTCACAGAGAAATTCATACTTCGACCTTAAAACAGAGAGTAAAAACACAGCTGAATTTAATTACCCGCTGACCGCATGCACTGGGTTAGGTAATAAAATATAGAAGCAGTAAGATATGTAATGCTTTATTAAGCTATCTCAGATACAAGAGCATGCCTGGCAATTATGCCTGAAGGCTACTGAAGGCTACTCAGAATCTCTCATGGACCACCCAAAGAGAGAGCTAAACAGAACCTGGTTCTTAGTGCACAGCAGAGACATCCATAAATAATACAGCTACATGCAGGCAAAGTGCCTCCTTGCTCCTATCTGCCTTTAAATCCATATGTTTATCCACCACACATTGCCCTGGCATCAACCTATTCTTCTGAGCCTTCCTCGAGACATAGGTTTTTAACGCTTTCCTGTTGCACTCTTAAGCCCAGCTTAGGCCCCCAAGTTTATGAACATTTAAATAAAACAGTCAAAAATAAAATAAAGCCCAGAAACGGCTGAATAAGAGGGGAAAAGCCAAGCCTGCCTCCCCTCCTGATTCCAAAAAGGAAACTTTGGCTGCAATTAAAGTGGATGAGTGAGACAGGAATGAGTCTGCAGAGCCACTCTGCAGATAAATCAAGTGTTTAGGAGCACAGAGTGCAGGCTGGCAAGAGGGCTGGTAAAGAGAAGAGAGAGCAAATCCTGTCTTAATTCTAAAATTAACAATTTAAAGTAATAGGCACAAGCTGCAAATACTGGTCTGAGCAAATCAGTGAGTTCAAGCAGTAATTTTTTAACTGTCCTAAACTAACATCAGCCCTTTTTATGTGTTTCATCCAACCTTAGGCTGCCCATAACATGCAAACTTCAAAACATACATTGCCAGAGCATTGTACTACAAACTGGATAACCCAAGTTTCTAAAGAGATTCACATTTTCAGGCCCTTATCCAGGCAAGGGGCCCAGGTTGTGGGTTTCCAGGGGCAAAGAGAGTTGGCTGTCCCTGTGCTCCTGCACCATCGTCACCCCGCAATGCTGCAGGATGCTGTCAAGAGATGACCACCCCCAAACCTCAGGTAGAGCTTGGAGGCTGGAGGCCAAGTGGCAGCATCAGCACAGAGGCAGCAGAGCCAAGGGAAAGGTGAAAAAGGGATGAGATTTGCAGGGATTGAGGAAGATCCTCTGGTGGGAGGGGAGCCTCAATCAAAACCTCACATCCAAACTTTCCTGGTGACCACCCCTTTTTCTCTTCTTCCATTTCCCTTCTCAGTTGTTGTTGGCTTAGACTACAGACAATTTAGGGTAGGAACACTTTTGCGTGTGGCTGTACCATCCCTGGAGACACCACACTTGGTTGGAGTCTGCAGGCTGTATATAAATATAATCACTGCCATAAGGATCAAATTAGAGAGGGATCCAATATTCACATCTAGCCCCTCTTTCTTGTAACCAGCTGAACCCAACTTGCAGATCCCAGAAAATTTCCACCTCTGGCACTCTTCTCCCCCGTGCTTGCCATGTAGGTCTGCTCCTCTGTTCCTGTAACGGGAAATCTATTTCTCTGTGTATTTAGATTTGGGGTTTAGCTTTTTTCCTTTTTAATAGGAGAATCAGTCCAAAGCAGAGGCCAACATTTGAATCAATTCTTTCCAGAAAAGAAAAAAAAAAAAATTACCAAAGAGAAAAAACAACCCCAAGTTTGGGTCACTTTTTCCTTTCCCACATTCCCTGGCTTTTGTTCATTTGTTGCTCTTCTGCATTTCAAGCTATCTGGCCAGGATTGGAGGCAGACTTTCTTCAACATATTGTGGCGTGAAAGGCTGCTCTGGAAGGATTTCTGGCCACCGCTCTCAGTGCACGATGAGCTGGAAATCTCCAAATAGAGCTGATTCTCAAAGACTTTCACAGCAATGCTGGAAGAAAAATAAAGAGCTCTGGAAAATGGCCATACTCACATCTCCAGGAGCTTGTGAACATTCATGGTAAAGGGGAACTGAGCAGCAGCTCCATCAAAGTGACACCTCTTTGGCTAGATCAGCATTTTCATGGGTCACGTTTTGCTCTACAATGCCCTTGAGCAGTGCTAGCTGATAAACCTGGTTCATACCATGTATTTCCCAGCCAAACAGAGACCACTGGAGTATCTTGCCTGCTGCTGGTGGAGATGAGGACCCAGGGGTTTGGATCCCAAACCTTCTCTATTCACAGAGTTTGAGAGGTTCCTGGGGTGCTGTATTTAACATAGGTTTCCTGAAATCTGTCCCTGGCGTTTCAGACCAGGGGGTTTGGAGATAAAAACCAGAACCTTGTATGCCAGATCAGGAATTCTCGCAGACAACGCCTGCACAGGGCGCCCTAACAACAGGCAGCAGGGGAGCCCTACTCATTCACATTCTCTTTATAAACAGTTGTTTATTTTATTATCTTTATTTGAAACAGATTATGCAGCAGAAGACTTCTGGAAAAATCTTTTCCATCTGACTACTATTTTTGGCAACATACAGTACAGGATAGAAATGTGCTTGTTCACATGTATTTATTTGTCTTCATCCCAAAGGCTGCAAAGGGGGAGGAAGATGTATTAGAAGTAACCTCAGAGAAAGCCTGTGACTGTCAATGTAAAGATGACTCCAGTGCAAATCAAAAGCCATCACCTTGGGCCATCTGTGGGCCACATAGAGCAAGACAGAATTAATCTTTGAGAATTAATTTTTGCCTTCATAGTTGATCCTTTCTAAGCTTTCCCTAGGAAAAGAGCTCAGGAAACCTAACATCAAACACGACGATGAGCATGACTGGAGCTGAAGCAGTTGCTTCTGCTAGAAGGAGCAGAAGATAAGTGTGATCCTCTCATGGGAACCAGAAATGAAGGGTGGCAAAGACATCTCAAGAATCGCTTCAGTGTGATACTCCTATATTGCAATGGACTGCTCTATTGAATTAAAAATGTTAACACTTTCTCTACAAAAATTAGTCAAAACAAAATGATAGACTATAAACCCTGATTTGCCTTTGATATCAGAAGTCATTAAACCACTAGGTCTATGTGCACAGGATGTATAAGTTTCAAGAGAGGCTGGACAAGTTTATGGATTATGTAATATCAGTAGTTGTAAGAACACCAGAATACAGCTACCCATTTCTCTGCATATGCAAAAAACCAGCAAGGAATATTAAGGATGAGGGTTACTTCATTTAAATTGATTGGTTATTTGATTTTATACCTTCATTACTGATAGCAAATTTTTTCCAATTTACTGGTAATTTTCCCAGAAATACACAATCTTTCCCTTCTGTTCTCTCATTCTGGGTAAAAATGAAAAGAAGAAACAAAAAGATATTTTAAGATAATTTAGGAAATATTGCCCAAAAGTAGAAGTTATCCATCGAATTTTGCTTTGGGAGGTGGAAAATAAATTATTTCCTGTCAAAAATATTTATGCAGAGAAAACCCCCAAAACCTCAGGCTTTCCCTTCCCATGTGTAACTGCTGAACCTGTCTTCATGATGTAGAATTTCTTTATGGGACACGAACACATACATTCGTAAGCCATCAACAAGGCTTTCACACAACCTGCAGTGCCCGTAACATCTCTATAAAATTTTCACTTAAACGTTATTCATTGATCTGCTTGTAAACTTCCCAAACAGCACGTCGCCTAATTAATCATTTTTATACTAGATGCAATTGTGTGTTTAAGCTGTGGAATGGTTTGCTGTGGCTAATCACATCCATGCACTGAGCAGAGACGGAGCTGTTTGACAATTGAATATGAAGCTTTAATTATTCTATTCAGAAACAAAGTTTTCATTAGAGAATCCCAGAGCAGCTGGTTACTGTAATGATGTCCCTAGTGGAATTACAAACAGGATGAAAAGGGTTGGACAATGTTATTTGACTTACAACATCGCAATGTTCATTTTGAAAGCCATGAAGGGTTGGACAAGATTCTTTAAGCTTTCTGTGGCTGGTGCCAAAACTCAGCTGGAGTGTGTTTTCACGACACTCTCCACTTCCTATTGTTTTGCAAAACGCTTTTTCCACCTTCTTGAAAGGCCTCTGAAAACAATACACCTCTGAGAGCAAACATTTTCTGCTAGGAGGAGCTACTGAGCTGAACACAAACTAGATGCCCTCTCTGGATCCCTGTTGTCTATGACTGCATGGAAACACCACACATGCAGCTTTGCTTTCCCACCTCCGTACCCTTTTTGGGAGCAGATGTAATAGAGGGTGCCACTACCGTTAACACTATCTAATATTGCACATATTCCCTTCGCTTCAACCCTACTTGAGTCACGCAAACGTGGATTCAAACTGTTCAAAGATATGGGTGCAGTGGCATGAGATAGTCCTCAGTGCGAACTGGACCAGCTCCAACTCCACATCACACACTGCCCTAATGACTTTGTGTCTCATTGGGAGAGAGAAAGAAAGAAGGGTGGGCCCAGTCGCAATGTGAAGGAAGAGCCCATTACTCCATGCTCTGCACTTTAGCTGTGCCAGGGGTGACCATAAGAAGCTGGAGCAGGAAGGAGAAGAAACTAGACAAACCTCCCAGACAATTATATTCAACTTCAGGACTTCCAGTGAGGCACTGCAGCTTTCAGAAGAACCTTCCCAATGTCATCATAAACACTCTTCCCTATAATAAATTAAGTTCAGCTTGTCCCAGTCTCTCCTTTTATAACAAAAGTGATGAAAGTTAAGTTCTTGACTCCCTTAATATGCGCCCACCCTTCTATAGGACTAAGAGGAGGAAGGAGGCTATGGGGTCAGCGCAACAAACTCATGAAAGATCCTTTTTCCTGCAGAAAAAGCTCTTTCTTCTGCACAGCCTCCTCAAGTCATACGTGCTAATGTCCAGAATTAGGCCCTGAAATATAACACCTCAATTGAATTCTCTCCCTCCAGGGAGAGAATCCCTTCAGGATTTCCCTAACCATTTCAGGCTGTGGAGGTAAAAGTCCAAAGCCTATTAGTAACATCCCAAATGTAAGCCCACCATGAGAAGGAAAAGAAAAGGGGGGGCGGGGAGGAAAGCTCATGAGCACATATATCCTGCTGAGCCACCAGAGAAGCTCCAGGAACATCAAAAACAGAACCAACTCCAGCGAGTTCTGATGTGGTTTCAATTTTGGATTCTGTCATTGGGAAAGTAATCAGGTCAATCAAAAATGTGGTGGAAACCCAGCTGAGAACATGAATTACTGCACATTCTGGACCACCCAAGACCAGAAAAGGAAAAAAAAGAGCCCTATATCTTAGTAATACTATAGCTTTTATCATTAGGGTTAGAATTATAGTTGCAGTGAAACTATGGAAACAATACAGGGTTGTAAATGTTTCCCATTGAAATCTACATCTATTTTTTCGTGTGTGTGTGTCCTATTGCTGTATAAAACTACTGAGAAAGTTCAGTTAGGGCTGAGGGCTGGGGGTCACATCCTCAACGGATGCAAACGTGGAACAGCTCCAGTGCTGGGAGGATTCAGCCCTTTGTTGAATTAAATTCCAACTGGAGACTGGATATTTTTTTTCTCTCTTGGTTTACAGAAAAATCTATTTGGGGCATTTGTGTAACTAAGTGGATGTGATTTCTTTTTCAAGGATGTTTAGAAATGAGAAACTGAAGCACTGGAGAGGTCTCAAGATTTGTTAGTGTCCCTTTCCCCCCCACCCCTTAGGCAGCTGTGAAAATAGTCTAGTTGGAGCAAACATGTGGATTAAAATGGAGATATTCCACAAGTGCAGCCCTCTGTTGCCAGGCTCCATTCACCATTCCCTTCCCAACAAGTCTCACTGAAATCCCTAGAGCATGATAGAGAAAAAGGGAAAGAGTGAAGGAGAAAACTCCTCCTAGGCAATACAAAAGGCTTGTGTAGGGCCTGCAAACACTCCCTACCACATACAGGTTGTTTTGTAATCTCATTAAACAACTGGCCCACCCTTCAGGTGTGGTGAAATGGGAATAATAATTCTCTGCTGTAAAGGAGCCAGCTGCGACACTGTCCCAGTTGAGGCTAGAAGGAGCAAGGAACATGAGATGTCTGAAATGCAAGAGGTAAGTCAAAACCTGGGTCGCAGGTTTGAGGTATTAACATCAGCCCCGGAAGTCAGACTGTCACTTTCAATTTGGGGTCCACAAAAAGAGGCCAAGGGATGAAATCTGGACAATGTGTAGAGCTACAAGAGCTAAAAACAGAGTCCACGTTTCACTCTCTTAAATTAAATCCAAAAAGAAACCCAAAATGTTTTTACATTGAGGGTGGTCAAGCACTGGAATAGGTTGACCAGAAAGATGGTGGAGCCTCTGTCCCTGGAGATAACTCAGCACCCAGCTGGACAATGTCCTGAGCAACCTGCTCTAGTTTACCCTGCTTTGAGCTGGGGGTTGGACTGGACAGGCTCTACAACCTCAGCTGTCTTGTGTGAAAACTTCACTTTGGTCCTGCCACTGTCTGAAATAGCTGAAGAGCTGCCTCCTCTTGAAGGCAAAACCAAAACCAATTATCTGAGGACAGAAACTGGTCAGTGAGCAGCCTCCAGACTGCATGGATGAGTGGGCAAATACAGATCCCCTGCGCCACAGAATTCATAGCACACTTCTCCAAATACTGCAGCCTACAGCTATTATAGATGAAACCTGCATAGCTCTGAGGACTAGAATACGTGGTTTTTTTGTGTCTATCTGCTTTTAGACAGGAGCATAGGTAACTGAGCAACAAGGTCACACTCTCTTCCTCCTGTGGTCTGCCTCAATCTAAACACCAGACACAGTGGACTCAAAAGCACATTATTCTATAGTAATAAAAGGATCATGGTCATTTCAAAAGCAATCAAGCCCTTGTAATCGATTGTGCTCTTACCACAGCCATCCTTGCCCTTGAAGCACACACCCAAGTGGAGAAGCATTGATGGACATTTTCACATGCCCCACATGCCACTCTAAAGGCTTTTCTTTCTATTTCTGGTTAGTCAGATCCCAAAAATCTTCCAAAAACCAAAACATTATAAAATCAAATCCCTAAGAGGGCACTGCTTTTACTGCCTCACCACTGCCACAGAAAATGAGAGGGGGAAGGCCACAGTGGCTCTAGTCATTCATAGCAAGGATGTTATCATTAGGAGAGGATTATGGCCCTGTGGCCTGGATCAGCCAGTAAGCATGTCATCCTCCTTTCACATGGGTGGTACAAGCAACTGCCATCTCAGATGGTATTTCCAGGCAAATAGAAGCATATTCTGCCCATGCTTAATGCTGAGTCAGCAATAGAACACAAGACCTCCCCATTCAGACTTGGGCCAACTCACTGACATCTGTCCATAACACGTCAAGTAGATGAGACCCTGGGTTCACTTCAGTTCTGCAACACGCACTCTTCAGCCCTGAAAACTGAGCATTAGAAAACTGGCAAAAACCATCCCACCATCTACATCCCAGTCCCTTATCAGCGAGAGGATCTCTGCCTTCTCATCCATGATTCAACAGGTAGCAAGTAGACCTTTACAAACATAACCTTGAAACCTTCTACCCTAGAAGCCAAAGAGCTCCTTGCTGAACACATACCATGACCAATCAAAACAGCTGAACTGGGCTGCAAATTAGAATATTGTAAGTGATATTTGTATCACTTTGTAAGAAGGAGGAGAATATATCTTCCAGGCATCCTTGTTCTCTGCTGTCTTGCTCCCTTTTGAGGGCCCATTAGATATCCACCTATGAGACTCAATTTAATGGGTCACATTCCATAATCCCAGGTGGTAAGGAAAGAATTATAGAGTAATGATTTCAGGACTGAGCTCTCAAGAATCCCAACCTGTAGTTCAAATGTTTGAGAATGAAATTGCAGTAATCACTCCCTGACTTATCTCAGTCCAGCCTTACAGCCCTGTTAGAGAAGATCCATCTCAGCTAGGCTTCCCTAGTTCAGCTGCGAGGCAACGAAGTTCCTGTTTTCTTTCAAAGCTTTTTGAAAATGATAATCAACACAGTCTTAGCCTTAAATTACTATATGTACATTCGTAAATATATATATCTAAATAAAATAATCAGAGAGAAAGCAAAAGTTTGCTGGCAGCCTGAGGCTTCTCTCTGACCAGATATAGCCAGTTCATTTCCAATAAAATTCCATGGAAGCCACTGGCATGCTACTGCGATGTGCTAGGCACATATTAACTTGCTAAATCGACAAGGAGTATTCGCATGCATTCTGCTGTCATCTACCACTTCTCTTTGTTTTTTATAGTCACTATAGTAGCAAAGCAGAACACAACAATGTGGAAACTCAGGGTCACAGGCCAGCTCGCTTCTGCTCAGCATCCTCAACCCGCTGTACTGGGTCCCCTTATACTCAGTTCAAGTGGTTGGAAATTTCTTGACCTAACAAGACTGCAATCTTGACCTTCAGCACTTCTCTCTTGTCACCATCTCCCAGAGTTGGGATCTCACAGCCATGAGAGTCCTACAGCCAGTGACGCAGATCCTGAAAGGTAAAGTACATCCTTCCCCTGAGGCTCCAGGGTAGTGGATGTTTTGAGACACAATGCTGCAAAAGTTCTTCATTTGAACAGACAATCAAAGCTTAAGAAGCCTAAGAATTAGCTTAACGCTTGTAAACACCTTCTGCCTCACTTTAAATTCATTTTGGCATTAAGGGCAGCTACAGCAAACATAAGCACTACCAACAATGAAAACAGACTGCTATGTTATAAACAGAAGGGGAAGGGCCTGAAGATAAGCCTGACTCAAAACCTCCAGCTCTGGGAACTTCCAAAATTGTTGTGAAACCACCCAGCAACTCATATCCAAGCTGTATGCCTTATAGTACCCGTTTCTACCTCTGCTCCTCTGTAATGAGTGGTGGACATGAGCAGAACATCAGCCAAGTGCAAAGCAGAGCTGCTGCCCTCATGAAGTGCCTCTGCCCAGGACTCTGCCATCCCCTCCCACTCATTCATGCCCTGCATGCTGCAGCCTCATCATCCCAGACCCCTAATCACTTGATGTACACACTGTCCATAAATTAGGAGACATCACGGTGTTATTTGGGGCACTGAACAAGATTACTGTGCAATTACACCAACGAGCCACCTTTATCTCTGGGCTTGAAATCATGCCTTTACTTAAAACACTTTAAATCAATAAAATTACACCATAGCCATCGACAGTACATACAGTTTTGCTTACTGGAATGACCCCCATTATGTTCAACATGAGATATGTTTCTGCCTGATTCAAGCACAGCAAACAGACTTCAAGTAATGGCAAATGTCAAGTGGTTTCAGGAGGAAATAATTATAAATCATTCATGACACCCTGCTGTGTCCTTGCTGTTGGTTGGCTTATTCCTCCTGATTACTGCTAATTTGCATACAACTCAGACCACTGCAACAGTGATGGAGGCTCCTCCAGAGAAAGGAAGGTGCCCTGAAGCACAAAGGCAGATGGGTGGGCTATGATGGGAGAAGTGCTATAGAGGCGAGGGGTGCGTAAAGTCCTGAGTAGCATAGACAATGTACATAGGGAATGATCAAGCCACCTCTTCCTTCTTAATAATCATGATGGGGAACCAGCAAGAAGCAGAATAAGGGAAAAACAGAAGAATGTCACTCTCCACATGACTCTCTGCTGCTAGGGGCTGCACGTACAAAAAGTTTCAGTGGGTTTCAAGTTTGTCTCCAGAGCCCAGGGCAGCCAGTGCAGGAGATGGGGATGCAGGGCTGGGCTTCTCTTTCTCCATAACAGCAGAGAAAATGGGTACACACAAGTATCACCTACAGCCTTCCTCTGTACCTGAAGGGACCACTGGTGCTGGACTACTTATCTGCATGAGGACAGCAAGCAAATTGGCTCCCAAGTCTGGATGTGATGGAAAAAGTGAGAACCAGCCTCCAGGAGGATGCGACCGGCTGAAGAGCTGCCACAGTGATGGCAGGCAGAGGACCTGCTCCCCAAGAAGTGGCCTGCAGCCTCAGAGCCACACGTATGATGTAGAACCAGAGCAGGACTGGGGTGGGCACTTCCAAAGGAGAGCATGAGGAATCCAAACCCACCTGGAGTAGCTTAGCCTCCCTCTTACAGCCCTATTACACCATCCCAAGAGACACAGGAAATTTTCTTGACTGAGATTGCCTGTGACAGAGCCCTGATTTAACAGGGTACTAATTAACTTCATGCATTTCAAGTCAGGCAAACGCAGAGCATCCCTGTTGAACCAGGGCCTACACACAGCATCAAGATAGCTTAAGCCTGGAGAAGCAGGCTGGAAACATCTAACAACAAGAGGATTTCCCATGATAAATCTGGTACTTCCTGCTTCTGGCTGTGCTGGGTTTACCACACAAATCGTCTTTCTCACAGTCCTTTGGCGCTGCTCATTCCATTCTCAGCTGGACTCCAGACGCACAGAGGTGCGGGGAAAGGAAAATAATGAGACAAAGTTGGGATAGGCAAACCTCGTGGTGTTGGAGGCTTTTCAAGGCTCTCAGATGCTTTGGTGGGTTTGCAAACTAGGATAAGATTGTGAACCACTTTTTTTTTTCCTGTAATTTAAAATGCATGCTCTCCCTCATGTACCACCAAGGATGGCTCAGTTATTAAAGGCATAGACAATTTTTTCTGGGAGACGCTGCTGTGCCCAGGAAAGCAAAGAAACCTGGACCACCTACCATAAGCTGGGTAGTCAGAGAATATTGCACATAGTCCTAACCCTGAGTTTTATTCCCATGCTAGTCCTCCCTCTCTGGTGCCCATCTGCCATCACAGCATCCCCATGGATGCTCTGCACAAACATTCCTTGTTTTCAAAGCCAGAGATGATCCTACAGTTGTAACACTCACGCCCAAATCTGGAAATGATCCGGATTTTCCCCAAAGTCTGGCGTCTCATTTCAGGTCCATTGACCAAAGAGCAGTGCCCAAATTAGACCCTTGATGTAAGCTTGAGTCTCCCAGAGTGCCGCCAGTGGTTTTGGCATTGTTTCCCAGTTCAAAGTCATCTTTTGCTTATGCTGTTGCTTGTTGTAAAAGCTCTCTCTCCATCCTTTTATACAACTGCATCATACAAATTCCATCACTTAAACCTGCACCAAATGCACCTTTATTCCTTTTCTTCTTTTGTAATTCATTCAATGTTTTCCAATAGCAATAATTGTCCCTGTGATAGTAACTCTCCTCATAAACACTGCCTCTCAGTTTTTCCCACAGTTCAGTCCTCTGAGCTTTTTAAATATGATCTGCTGTTCTCTAAAACCTGACTCGTTGGTATCTTTGTACAATACCAGAGACATCAGTGCCTGTTGTACTCATGTGTACAGAGGCTGCCACTCTAAGCTCAGTGATGGGAGGTCTTAAAATGGCTATATTTTGTTTCCTGCCTTTGGCACTGTACTAAGAACTTGAATTTAATCTGCTGTTTGCTATCACCTTAAGGTCACTTTTAGACGTATTTTGTTTCCAGGTCCCCCCATCTCTAACTGCACAAGTTAAGACTGCTTTCAGTTTTAATTTCCTTCCTTTTGATGGTTTCATCCCACTCTTAACATGACTTGAACATGGGTTGCTGTCTTGTTTTCTAGGCTTCCTCTGAACATCTCTGCTGACCAGTTACTGATTTAACCCACATCCACAGCTAAGAAAGTAAGGCTAAATGGTTGAGCGTTCATTAGAAACAGCTCAAGAAGAGACTGCATTAGTATCCCAGACGTCTGATTATACCCTCACATCTGGCCACTAAGTGGCTCTATAAATCAAATATGGCACAAAACAACAAGGAAACTGTAGGGTTGCAGCAGGCAAACACCGTCTCTGCTCCACCATGGTGTATCTCAAACGGTCTGAACACAGCCAAGCCAGAATCAGCTTCGTTGGTTTTCTGCTAGTCCAAAAATCTCCTTGCCTTTTGCACGACTCTCCCCATCTGCATCCTTTCAGATAATCCCTCTCTGTTGCTTCCCAAACCTGCAGTCTCAGACACATCAGCTGTTCTTCTGATACCTAATTGTCTGTGACCTTGCTCTGAGGAGCATAAGAAAGCCTAACATGGGGCTGGACATCCCATCACACCTACCCTGTGAAATGTGCAGCATCCACATCTCTGACCAGGCAGCCTGAATGGAGATTCAGTATCTGGTTTGTCCAGCACCATCAGACTATGCAGTGGGCTGAAAAAGAGGATTAACTCCTAGCCTTAAGTTACACATTTTGCTATCCCATGTTATGGCTAAAAGTTATTTACTCGCATAGACAGGTAACTATCAAGTTAAACTGGGTGCTTACTTCCTCTTCATGGTGAAATTTTCTATGTGATATATTTTTTTAGAAAGAGCAAATCTTCTCACTAACACTTTTGATAGGTGTCCCGGTTTTGTTAAAAACAAGTTTCTCTTTTAGTGAATTTGCCTGTCAGCTAAAGCCTTCATGTTAACTGCATTTTCCTGGAGAACCAGACATGTTTTGGTAAATCTAGCAATGGAATGCAAACTTACTGATAAGCACAAATGGACATCTCACAAGAGGGGCAACGAGAAACAAGTGACCAAGAAACTGAACAACTGTGTATAACATTCCATTCACGTGAATACTTCATACAAAAGTGGGAGATCATGAGGATCTCGTCCCTTTTTCCCTCTTTTCCTCATGTCCGACATCAGGAGAGGACCTTGCTAGTTGTCCCTGAGAACTGAGGCCTAGTGAGAGACTGAATCCAGCTCCGGTTGGCTGTAGTGTCCAGTCCAGGACTTTGGGTGCCGGCTCTGCAGTTGCTGAGACTTTCAAGATTGGTTTTGTATATTTTGTATTATTTTCTCTATTCTTATTAGTAGCATTAGTAAAACATCGTTAATTTTTCCAACTCTTCTCTCTGTCCTCCTTTCCCTCCCGATCACCTGTCCTGAGTGGGAAAAGGGGAGAGGGAGGAGCACAATGGGGAAGTGGGGGGGGAGAGGGGGTTATCAATACATTTGCCAGGGTTTTATTGTCACCCCGCAATCTTAACCCTCAACAATAGGCATTAACACATTTTGTCACTGTATCCTAGATTTTCCACTAGTGTAACCTAGATCAGATTTGAATAATTGCATTTCATGAGGCTGTTTATCTTTACTTTGAATTTTTCTTAAAGAGGCGACACATTGAAATACAACAAAACGTTATTATTTTCATTTTCAGCTTTAACTTAGATGTGTCCAGGCTGAGGCAGAGTATTTAAAAAGAGCACAACACTCTCTGCCTCAGTTTCCCTGCACACAAGCCTCTTAAATTTCCAACCTCAAATCAAAACTTTTTCTAATCTAATGAGTTTTGATGGGTTGTTGTTTAGGGTGGGCTGGGTTTGTTTGTTTTGTGGGGTTTTTTGTTGTTGAGTTTGTTAAAGCCTTGTATCTCCTCGATCATTCTGCTCATGTTTTCTCCTGTTCATCTCCACCAAATGTAGATATTTTTGGTTCTTTCCCAAGCAGCCTCACACTCAAACCAATTCTGCTGGTGAAAACTTCCCTCCCCAGGTCCCTGTTAGCAAGTCTACCCAACAGTCACACATGGCTGTGTTTCTTCTCATGGAGACCTTCACCACTGCTGTGTCACTTCAAAGAGGGCATGATGGGCTTGAGGGCAAGCTGCCCACCTGCCCATGACTATAATTCATTGCATATACAGCTCCGTGAGCCTCACATTAGTCAGTGTTGCAAGCTTGTGCAATTGGGAGCTCTCTGATGACAGCCAAGAGTCTCTGCATATCCAGGAAGTGAAACCACTACATCAAGGCCATAAAAAGAGGTCAAAAGTTGGCCCTTAGATAATTTTAAAACAAAGAGTTATATGAACCAATGTAATAATGTGGAGATTTTACTGAAACGGTGGCCAAATTAGTCAGAAACAGGCCTGGGCAAAGACAGAAAAGTTACCAGTAGCCCAGACCCATCCTCAGTCCAAAATCTCAGGTCTTCATGCAACACTTGCAACCCCTACAGTTTGTGAGCATAACAGCACACAGAGGTAGGGGGTCTTGGACACTTCAGGATCAAGCTCATGCCAGAAGAACATGGTCCAGAAGATTTATGGAGAGTTTGTTCCATTCTGCCCCCCAGAAGTGAAGAGACAGAAAGAGAGAAGAAAACTTCAACGCTCCTACTGATTAACCACAGTGCAAACTTCATAAACGTGCTCCTGACCTCCACCACAACGCGCAGACTTGAGTCATTCCAATAAAAGAGGAAATGACACTTTGCCACAACATTACTAAGTCCACATCCCATAAAACCATTCAGGGAAGAGGCGGGGGGCGGAAAGCAAGCAGCAAAGAGAGAGAGTAGAGCCAGGCAATTATCTGTTATTAACCCAGTCTTTAGTGGTATCACATTGCTCCTAAAAATAATGACAGAGCAACAAAGCTTGTTTGCATCTCCCATGTCCTTTATGGGTTCCTCATTATTCTAATGAGCTACTGGAAAAAGCACTTTTTTTTCCATCCTCCTTGGTTATTTCACTGATCACGCTGCTTTCATTTCCACCTGGCGCTGCACCTAAGATGTTTTACAATTAACACTTTGATCTTCTCTTTTTCTTTCTTTTTTCCTTCCACCCAGAGGCAAATGCAGACACCCACTTTACCCACTTTGGGAGGAGCCAAAGAAGCTCACGGATGAGCCTGCTCCCAGATTTTGCACATGATGCACACCGGGTTTACTCAGACTTCAGGGTGACAAGGCTGGGCAC
Organism: Columba livia; assembly: GCF_036013475.1. NCBI lineage: Eukaryota > Metazoa > Chordata > Aves > Columbiformes > Columbidae > Columba > Columba livia. The sequence goes on from NC_088609.1 coordinate 2,519,401, forward strand.
GGCTGGCAGAGCCACAAAGCCTTTGCTTATGTGATGCCGCTCCCCTGCGGATAGTACCAAAAAAATACCCCAAAAAACACACCACAAACCACACAGGAACAGTTTAAGAATAGACCAGCTTAACACCTGCCACGTGGGTTGAGGAGCAAAATAGGGAAGGGATTAAGGGGGGCAGCAACGCAGCCATCGCTCAAGCAAACACACTGTGGCTTAGTGGTTTGGTTGTTTGGTTGTTTGCTTTTCTCTGTCGCAGTGAGTCACACCACTCACTGCAAGTCACAGTCTGCCCCTTCTCATGTGAAAAAAAAATAAAGAAAAATCTTATTTGTTTCAATGAGTTTTCCTTGCCACCGTTTATTCCACCCTTCAGACGCATCTTCAAATGATTTAAAGCTTCAAGCAAGCTGAGATGGAGCTGGTGAAGAGCAGGGCTGCCAACATCTGCCTCTGCCCTTCTCCTGCATCACCTCTCAAGTCACCTGGACAGATGAGATCTCTGGCCAGGATCATCTTTTCTTTGGCTGGAAATCCAGACCATGGTGGGGTACCAGAAATTAAACACTGCTGCATATGTAGAAAACAAAGATAGCTGTATCTGTGGGGGGATGGAGCCACGCAGCAGCCAGAAGGAAGAAGGCCAACCATGGCAATACAGACGTACAAAGAGAAACCTCAACATCCATCAGAAAAAGCCAGCAGTGGGGACTTCAACATTTCAAAGCTCTGAACATCGCTCCTTGCTGAAATTTGGCCCATTAAATGCAATTTTCATCCTACCAACAAACAATGTTCTCATGACTGAGTTGCCTTCCCTTCCACAGAAGTGCTATTTTTTTTAAATTTCAAAATACCATTGGAAAAGATACCAAAATAGCTACAGAAACATCTTGTACACCCCAAAGCACTAAGTTTCAAAATAAACTGGAGAGGACTTCTGTTATTGATTTGCTGTTAGCAAAACAGAGTTTTAAAAGCAAATATTACCATCTTAACGCTTCTAGAAAGTGTTTTAAAACTATTTTAACATTTCCATTTTATGTTTGGAAAATAGATTTCTGGCTAATTTGAATATTAGAGCTCGTCATAGAAGTATTGATGAAGGACATCTGTACCAAAGTTAAGTCTTTCTCTGCAAACTCTGTGATTTATATGGAAATTTAACCAAGAGAAACAAAAGAATCCAAAGAAAGCATTTCCATAATTTTGTTTCGTTTTACAATTGCAATTTCTGTTATCTCAGAGAAAACTAGATGTTATTAAAAAAAAATCAAATATGGAAACCAAGATTAAATGCTTCTGATTGTCTACACAAAAGCTTTCAACTAAGACTTCACAGTTTTGAAAGTTTAGTTTGATAGGAAAATCCACCTTTTAGATCTTTGCAGCCAAATTAGGATTTCAAAAGGTTGATTCCTCACCGTTTTAGTGAGAAAAATATTGATTCTTCCAACACTTAGGTTAGAGCATATCTTTACTACAGTTGTGTTTGAATGAGGGTATTTACAAGGATAAACTCATGCACGCAGATGATTGTTTACAGGATCAGGGCTCCAGTAGCTCGCTGACACTCCATACAACCTATAACACTGTACAGTGCTGGCTTTATGTACAGCAGACTTTGACCTTACTCATCAAAATACCCTTCTGATTTTGCTCCAAGGGCTTTTATGTTCTCTGAAAAACAATAAAAATTCCCTTTTATGACATTACAGCTTTAATTTCAAAGTGTGATGAGTGGATGTGGTGTTGTTCTCCTTATTAAGGCACAACGAGCTTGCACGCCGCAGCTCAAATTATTTTTACTTGGGGTTTACATAAGCCTGATACAACAACAAGCAGGTTGGGGTCCAAAGTGCAAAGCCAGTGCAAACCCCACCTTCCGAAATGGACGATGACTTTGACCTTTGCAGCCATAACCCACGGGGAGCGATTCTGACATTATGATGACTTCTCCACACGGCAAAACGACCGGCTCCATGGCACAAGGGACTTCACCCGTCCTTGGATCCTCGGATCACAGGAGCACAGAAATCTGCCTTCCACCTCTTTTCAAACACTATTTTCTAGAACTCACAGATGCAATGAAGCCTTTGAAATACAGTCTTGCGGCGCAATGGCAAATGATACCAAAGTGACTTTCAGGGTGAGGGAGTGACGCTGATCCCTAAATTCCCAGTCACCAGGGAAGAGAGAAGAAGACTCTGTGGCTTTGTTAAACCAAATCCAAACCTCTTGGCTCCTTTAATTTTGACATAAATCTATCCATAAGGGCTATTTATTTTTTCCAAAAAAATAAAAATAAAAAAAAGATGCTAACACAAAAAAAGACAGCAAATTGCCATTTTGAAAAACACACATAGAAAGCTACACAGATGCTCTAGCTCAAACTTTAAGCATGCTAACCTCCTCAGCATGAGTTCGAATAATGCTCATTCAGTTCCAAGGCTGAAGCTGTGTCAGTAATGGCTCCCTGGCACCGCTCTCAAGCCTACCTTCCTACGACTGGCAAAAACAATGCTTCCGCTGGGATAATTTATACCCGTTTCCCTGAGGAAATCCACTGTAACAGCAAAAGTGCTGTTTTGCCAGGATAAGCTATAACATTTACACAGCATTTGCCAACGTATATATATATTTAAAATACTTTATGAAAAGCCATGCCTCTCTGCAGTGCCGCTGCACTGACAATGATTCTTTGCACAGATTTGGCTTGGAACACCAAGCGGAGATTCGAAAGGCATTACTATATGGGACAGAGGACTGGCTCTGCGCTCTGTAGAAGTGATTGGAAATAGGAAATGCTGAAAAAAAATCAAACCCAGTAAGTACACAATCCAGGAAAATGTTGTAAGTGTTGCAAACCACTTCGAACAATGCAAGTAACTCAGTCCTGAACTGGGTCCTCAGCTAGTGTGACTGGGATAGCTCCACCCAGTTCAGCCGTGGTATATTAGTGTTGAACACAGTCCTGAAAATTTCCCATTTTGGGAGTTTGTTATGGAATTCTGATGAAGGCTACCTGCTATCACTGGGCACTCCTGCACTTAATTTAACTTCTACGAAAAAGATGGAGATTCAAGGCTCATGGGACCTCAGATATGATAAAATGCAATCAAAGACAGAGACGTGACCCCAAAGAGGGCACGTCTTTCCATGTAAGGATGACCTTTAGCTCAGTGTGAGCCAAGAAAATACAATAATTAAAATAAAAAACAAGAGAAAGGATGAGGGGGAAAGATGGAAGGAAACAGTCAAGATGGAGGGGACCCATGGGGAGCAAATTCAGAGGCAGGGAGGAGATAGCAAAAATAAAACAGAAGGGCGAAAAACCAAGGCAGATTAAGAAGAAGGAATCAGAGGTGGAGGAGAGAGAAGGGGAGGGATGGGCAGTGATAAAGGGAACAGGGTTAAAATGAGCAAACAGAGAAAGCATAAAGAGAGAAGGGTTCAGGTTAAAGGAGCAATTGCCCTCTGGCAAACATACTGCAGTGTAAATGGAAACACGTATGTCAACAAGGAGCGTCCTGAGATGGGCTGGAGAGGAAATAGCTTACGTGACGTGAGCTTCTGCTGGGAACCATCACAGCCTTCTCCCTCCGTGCCCCCACCACCCCGAGTCACCCCGTTCTGCACCCCTTCCTGATGCTTCCACGTACAGCAGGGCATGGTCAGAGAGCATCCCTGAACCCAGCCACGACTGCACCTCCATCCAGCACCACTGCTGGTGGGGGCAAGCTCACAGCTGTTCACAGCTACAGCCGCTACCCCACTTCACCCAGCTCAAAGCAAGCTGCATCACAGCCCCTCAAGATATAAATACACATGACATTTTCACACGTAGCTTCACACACTCTCGAACTCAAAAACAAGCTATAGAAGTAGCTCGTAGCATATATTAAGGTCTCTAGAGCTCTTGAAGCTGAGTCCAGCACCTGAACTTGAGTCCTCCAGGAGCCCTGGCCAGTGCTTAAGATCTGAATCCTTCATTTCACTGCTTGAATTGCATCAGTCAGGGCCCAAGTCCCTCAGAAGCATCTTTTCTTGGAAGCTAAACTCACATTTCTCCATCTCCAGACTGCCTTTTACAAAATCCAGCCATCCAGCTGCACCTTCAGGTGTTTTCCAGAACATTTCTAAAGAAGGAAGACCAAAAGCACCAGAAGAGAGCTTGGATAGCAGCAAGCTGAGAATAAGAACCACAATCTTCTTCCAAAGACAAGGGGATAATCCCATGACAAAGGAAAAGGATCCAGCAGAGAGTTGTCTGCAGGGACTACCATCACTGCCACCCAAGCCTTTGTGTGATTGCTTGCGAGTTTCTACACCTTTTGGACATTTCTAGTCAGGATGCAATAGATTCAGGAAGATCTATTCCACAAGTGTTGCCTATTACAACAAAAAACACCAGGCACACTGTGCTTGCACAACAGGTCTATCCCTCCTCGTGGCATTGGATCTTATCTGCCCAGGGTTTCTAAGGGGCTCAAGATATGCCAAGAAAAGCAACCTGTGTAAAGAGGTTCTGTACTAAGGATTCAGCTTCTTTTGCTAAGGGAATTTTTGTATACTGGTTTCCACAGCCAGCAGCACAGAAGGAAGCAAAGTGACTATTTATGCTCTGATGCCTTTATCATACCCAGCATCTTATGGCATAGGTGTAGAACACCGCTTAACCAAAAGTGAGACTGGGTCACTGCTCACCTCAGTGATACCTCACTGTGGGGCAGCTACTGCTGCTCTTGCCTGACAACAACCCATGTTAACAGAAATGCTTTCATCCTGCTATTAGTACAGCTGTAAGGAGGGTGTTACACCACCTTAAAGACCCAGTAGGGCCACAGAGATAATGTATTGATACGGTCAAGCTTTTAGACTATTATAAAGTTAATCTGTGCACCTCCAAGGTACTGACAGCAGATATATTAGCTGTTAAGCATGTTACTGTAGAGAAGCTGACACATGGCAGCTTCCATAGTGTTAAATTCCTCTCGAGGACATGTTTAATACACAGCACATCTTGCGCTGTAGGAGGCTGTTCCCAACAGCCATTCATCTTTCTTCACTTCTGCTGTTGTGACTTCCTTTCGCAGTGTTAAGAAACACTTTTCAGATCTCCTCCATCACTTTGTCAAGTACAGACCACTACACATGTGACCAGGAACATTAATGTCTCTAAACAAAGCCCTATTGTCTATTTAAAAAAAAAAAACCTTTCAATGTGCAGAATCCAATTCTTTGCATCAAGTCATGCTTGAAGATGACACAGAGCTGAAGGGTTTCTATAGCTATAAACTCAGAAGACAGATGCAAGTTCAATCACAGACACAGTCTTTTTGACATTTAAACACTTCTACTTCAAAACACATGACAATCCTTCAAACAACCGTGTTGTTTTATTTTTACAAGGACACCAATTAGCCTGTGTTGTTTAGATTGGTAATACTCGCAATGTATAAACTTTCGTAGCACATGGCAAGTGAAAACAAATAACCTCCATCAGATATGCATTCTCTGTGTCAAAAGGGCAAAGGAACATTAAGTGGCATTTCTGTAATAAACTGCCTCTAGACTTCCTTCCCATAATCTGGTGAAAGATTCAAAGGTAGAAGTAGAAATGTACATACTGACCCAAAAATAATTCTCAAACAGGCACTTTCTCCCACTGAGTAGTGTTGTTGTAGCTATGATGGTCTGAAAATAGAAGACTGAGGTTTCTAGACAATAATCTTTTCTTGGATCAGCTGATACAGCTAAAGAGAAGCAGCTTTGGGCACACAGGGTTTACTAAATTCCGTTCACATGAAGGACATCTTTCCTTGTAAAGCCTTAATGCCAGGTCTTGTACCTCTCCAATCACTGAGATTTTTCCATGAGTTTTCCCATGCTTTTCTCTGTGTTATCAGCTGCCCAAACACTCCTTGAAATGCCTAGATGTTCAGGAGATCTGCATCCAGCTCCCTTTTGTCACTACCTGCTTTTCAGGCTTTGGAAAAGTTATATGACATCTCTAAACACCCATTTCTTTATCACCTATAAAGCACTTAAAGAGCCACATGAGCTCTTATTACTCCAGCTAGATAAGGGGGAGCAGAGAGGCAGCAGCACAAGATGCAGCAGTAAAGAGAGGGCTGAAAGCAGATGAACCAACCTGCAGCGGTGCAAGCAGCACAACTGGAGAGAAGACCCATCTCACGTATACCAGGAGCTCTAAAATGTTGTACCTGGGCAACTCTGGTCTTCCAGACCACAGCATGAGTGGTCTCAGCTACCGGCAGCACTCTTCTGCATCATGAGATGCAGATGTCTCACCGGGCTGCTGAGGGAGCCAGAGGAGAGGAACAGAAAAGATGCCCTGAGGTGGAGCAAAGTCACCGGTCTCTATGGTTTTATATGATTTTATCTCACCCCTGAAGTCTCATCCTACTGCTCTGGAACTCATTGATAGACTCAAACGCATTTCTGCGCCAATATGCAAGCATGCATCTCCTTCCCGCACTACAATATATAAAAAAAATCATGTCCTTTTAAATCAGAGATAATATCTTAATTCTTCAGGAAAAGACCAGCATTAGTGGATTTCAAGGTAATAGATACAGAAGCCTATATGAAAAGAAAGCTAGAAAGCTGGGCAGCCACTGAATAACCAAGGAGTCTAAAAGTCACCAGCAATCTACACAGGTCACTTTTAAACAGCCTGTTTTCTGAGCACAAGATATTGGTCTCATGTTCGAAAATGTAGATGTGGAACAGTTCTGTAGCACAAAGACAGATGCACAGAGCTGTTTATTCAGTGTTCTCAACCCAAACAAACAGTTGCATACTCTTACCTACAGAACTCTCTCATCTTAAGACTCCGGCCAAGAAAAATGTTTTCCTAGCTAGTTTGTTATGAAAATGTTTGAATAAAAGCAGCAACATCAATAACTTATGAAAAACTTCAACCTCTAATCAGCTGAGCTTTAATAAGGTTTGAGATAACAGTGCATGCATTTTGCCAAGAGTATAAAATAATCATAAAATATTATAATTGATGTGCTGTTCTGGTTTATTACGTCTCACAAACTAGATAGTTGATTACATGGAAGAAAACATTTTGGACCCTATGTTAACTTACTGTAATAATTAATAGCCATTATTTGGATTGGGGAATTTCGGCGAGGGTTTTTGTTTATTGGGGAATTTTATTAGTTTATTTTGGGGGAAATTTACTCTTTTAACAGCCTGTACAGATTTGGCCAAAGACTCAAATCTCTCTAAAACCAAGCAAAACTATGCTACAAAGATTTGGTCCATAGTATTTTGAAAGCAGTGGAGCTTAATTCCTCCTTAAATTAAACCCTCAAAATAGAGAAGAAGAAAAAAAAAAGCCCCAAACTGCAAATAAGTTACACCAAGTTGTTTCTTTTTTGGAAGGTAGTGAGCTGCAAATAATTGCTAATAAAAGGTTCACTGTGTTTGGTGAATACAAATCTTTATTTAGTGGCTGCAGAGCAAGTCTTTTTCTTGCTCTCTTGACAGTTTAACTACATGCCAACAATATTTGCCTAAAGTCTTTGGCTCCATTAATCTCAAACCCCGCTGCAGAGATTGCCAAAGCTGATGACAAACCCCAGTTAGCATGGATCATCTACTTGCCCATGACAGTATTTTTCCCATGACATTAAAAGGATGGCATTCTTTCCCCCCCAAAGAGGGCACAAGTCTACAGATTCCCAAGAAGGCTTGAAAGGATAAGTCTATGGCTTAAGGTGACTGATAGACATAGCTGGGGACTACATGGAAACAAGGAGGAGGAAGAATACCCTCGCACTCTAATTGGCTTTTTTGTTTGCTCACAGTTGCTTCTAATATGGACAGATCTCCATAAGAAAACACAAAATTAGCACCTGTTAGGACAACTTAACCTTCAGGGACAAAAGCAAACATCCTTGGGTTGTCAAGATTTTGAAACAAAGGTTACAAAGGAGGTGATTTCTTTTTTTCTGGATCGTTTTAACTCCTTCCTGCAACATGCTGCAACTCACTAGCGAATGTTCACCACTGATTGTTAGCAACACTCTTCTGAACTATGGTACATGAAGTCACACCATAAAACGTGGGACTAATTAATATCTCAATACCATGAGCAGCAGATGGGGAAAGTATGTGCATGTCTAATTATAATGGGAAACTGAGGCACAGAAAGACTGGCCAAGTCCAGAAGAGACATTCACTAGCAAGTCCTACAGCTTTGTAGAGAAGAGCTTGAAAGCATCACTGTTTTGCCTATTTTCACAGCCACCCTCTCTAAAATGCTGTTGGGAGGTGCGTGGGAGGGGTTCATTAATGTTTTGGAACCCCAAGTTACAATATGGGAGCAGTGAATTGGAAGAGACGTCTTAGCCTTACCATTTAAACCCTTGTCTAATCCATGCAAGCTCCACTGTAGAGGAGCTTGCTTACCTGGCTCCTACATCTTCAAGCTGTCAGTCTGGTCTGGAAGGCGCCATTTATCACAGATAGATACATCCAGTTCAGATTTATATATGACCATATTAGCTTATGTTGTTCCTGAGCCAACATCAGCCTTCCCCTGAACCCTCAAACACCCGGACTCCCATGGTATTTATTCCATGGCCACGTTCTGCTCACAAGCTCTGTTAGCAACCAGGATGCAGAAAATAGCAATGTCCTGACTGTTCTCCTCTCCCCACCTCATCACTGGACTTCACAAGATGGTGCAACAATGCTTTGTGTCCACTTGCTGGCCAAAAGCACAGCTGTCTTGATGAAGTAACTGTGTCACCTGTCCCAGAAGCCTGTTCCCACAGGCAGAGGTCAAAATGCTGAGTTTGGAGAGGGAAATACAAGGGATTTAACAGAAAAGCTGAGAAAGAAAACAGAAGTACTTCCAAGTGAAAGCCATGTTATTTGGTCACGGCTGTTGACAATGCAAGCAGGGTATGTGTTATATATACCTGGCTAACAATAGCATCATCTCCACCATCCTGCTCATGTCTTCTTGATAGATCATGACTTGATCACACTAAGGACTCCAGTGAAACCATTAATATGCAAAAGCATAAAGCACGCACAGAAGTCTGCAAGACGGCGACCTCAGCAAGTAAATTGAACTAAAGTGATTGTAAACGAGCTAACATCTTTCACTTAACACTACCTCCTGTTACTCTCCAACTGAGGCACCAACCTTGCTCTCTCACTGGAATCTTCCACGTCTCTGTCAAAACCACAAGCATCTCCCAATTTTTCTACACTTTAACCCCGGAGGGGTTCACACTGTAGCTAACAGCCTCAGAGAGGACTGTAATAAAAAACGAGTGGGTCTTTGTTCTGATTGCAGATTAAAGGGAACAATCCACAGTAAAAACGTAAAATAGCTTTCCCCGAGTTCCCTTTCCTCCCCCACTTTTTGAATAATCGGTATCTGCATGTGAAGGTTCAATGTCACCAAACATGAGGCTTGTGTACAAAAGCACAAGATCCTTGACTAAAGCACAGCATACTTAACAGCTCAAAAGCAATTGTTGTAAAACTTGATGGACTTGTGCCTGGCAATCGTATTTTATTGTCGTTTGTACAGGGAAGCTTCAGCATTTTCTGGGTTTCTTTTTTTTGGCTTTTATTTTTACCTTGGGGAAGTGGTGGATATTTGATGAAGAAACTCAAGCTTGGGAGTTCATGGCCATGTTTACTGTTTTCTCTAGAATGTACATATTTTACACAAAATATAACCCGGGTGTTCAGAAAAGAAACACTTTCCATTTATTCAGGTAAGAATATCACCCAAGGTCATATAAAAGCTCATCGCTGAAGTTTGCACTGACTACAATGCAATAAAGGTCCAGTTTGACATAGCATTGAATATTTTTGTGCTTTGTACCATGCTCAACTCAACATCTTTACAAAAGAAAAGGTAGAAACGGAGAAAGAGAGAGCCCTGAGACCACAGTTCTCCTGGGATGCAAGAAACCCCAAATCTGCTGCTTCCACAGCAAGAATTTAAATCTGGAATCCTCTTCATTCAAGAAAAGGCCCTTAGCAACCTCACCGCCCCTCACACTGCTTCTCCAACACAGGCACAGAACTTTCTTGCCATTTGGGTGAATTACACATCTATTTCATTTTCATCCCCTTATTTCCAAGAGTCCTTTGGATGGAAACATACAGAAAAGGGGGAAAAAAAACAAAATTATTAAAAACCCTCATATAGCAGCACTAGGAGAAGGACTGTTTCCCACTGGTAAATGATTTGGGAAGGGAAAAAAAAATCAGGACCAGGAAAACAGGGCTTGCTGCCCCCATCTTCCATCACCAGTATGCACTGAACGCATGCGTGGTGGGCAGGGACAGAGCAGCAGGTTTCACTTCTGGAACAAGCCTGATGTTCACCAAAGACCAGCGCTGCCCTTCACCAGCACACCAGCAGCTAAGGAGATGCAATCCCAGCCATCACATCTGTACGGGTGGACATCACATCACAGCAGGGTGGACAACGCTACCCCTCGGTACAGAGCAGGGTCAGTGCTTGGTGCTGGAGCAACGTGCTCCTCCAGCAGCAACACCTCCAGAGCCTGGGACACATGCATGGCCCTGCCCGAGACATCCACACAGGCAAAGGACAAGTGGCAGAAGCTCTGCAGGCTGATGGGAAAAGAAGCCCCAGGAAAGCAGAGCTTTTTCTTTCCAGATGGAGTCACATGTGGGGAAGAAGCACCTCCCAGCAAAGAGGCTTTTTCTCCAAGGCAGAGTGCTTCAAAACTGACACCGTAGAAAGCATGTCCCACACATCATCTTGCCTCTGTGCTGAACATGCTCGGAAGCATATGGCACATCCACAAGCAGTGGTTTTACATAGGTTGGGCTTTTTTGTAGGTTTGTTTTCAGTGGTATGTGTTTGTTTTTAGTGCTGGCACCCTTACCTGCACACCAGCTGCTTATGTACATAAAGGTTTAAAATAATGTTTCTGGCATTGGGAGCAATAATATAGCATGTGTTTTTTTGCCTTAGGAGGAGGAACATATACAAATAGGTGAGCAGATAAAGCAGACAAATTAAAGGACCTAGATAAAGTGAAACGTGTGACTAGAAAGCATTTTTATCTGCTATGTAATGACCACAAGCCTGGGCTGCAACACCTCTGGGTTGTCCTTTATACACTTTTTCCTCCCTAGAAATGGTAATGTGGACCCAATATCACAACATAAGAAATTTCAGAACAGGAGAGATAAGTGAATATATTTCCTCTCCAGTGAACATGCACTAATCATTATGATCTACATGCATGTTCTGGGCACCATAAATCCTGCATAGGCAGTACCTGTCAGACATACTATACATATGGGTATTTCTATACAGTATTTTGAGGGAAATCTTAGTAATCACCAAGTCACAGCCACACAGCTGGAAGGGATCTCAAGACATCCAGTCCCCTTTACAGCAGGATGCCTGTATTCTCTCATGGATTGAGGAGAGGAAAAAAATATAATAAAATTAAATTAAAGTCACACACATGCACCCCCCACTAAGACATCTTCTGCAGGTACTCATCCTAAATTTCTGGGGGTGTTCATGGAAAGAGTGACTCCTGGTGTCTGGTACTGACTCACATCACTACTCCCCTCTCACCAGCCTGGGAGGGATCCAACTGCAATGTATGGAGTGAATGTGTGCACATGGAAACATTTTTATATCTGTATACACAAACATATATATGTATAAATCCATATATATATATTGCCAAGGCTTTGGGAAGAAGGAGAAAGAGGGAAATCCCTCGTTTCATCTGGATTTAAATGGGAAGACCTGGTTTGCACTGGGAGTGAGATTTCAGAAACGTAAGGAATGAATGGTCTGCTTTGTCTCCGCAGCTTTGATATATCAGTTCCTTCAGTGACAGACTTGTTAATCTTTCCAATGTTGCTTTTTCAAAAAAGACAAACACAGCGGATAAATGCAAAGGGCCAACCACATCCCCTCCCATAGGAAGTCTCGCCACATGGGCAATTCTTCCAAGTAAAGAAAACAGCCCACTTTATTTACAGGGTAAATCATTTTGACTTATCTTGCAGGGGTTTGCTCATAGCAAACTGACAGTTTCCCCCTGTTGCACAGTAAATGGCTGACGGGGACAATGTTTTCCTTCCCACCATGGAGAAACAACCAACCAGAAGGGAGGAGGGGTCGGGGACTTCATTTTTCTAATACTCCATTAATGTTCTCCTGGCTGACAATCACCGCAAAGGCCTGAACTCACCGCTCCAGGCAGCTCGAGCAAGAAACCTGAATCTCTACAGGGAGTTTTAGCTAAGTACATTGACTCAAGTTAGAACTTTTGGTCTTAAAGGGTAAGGTAACCACTAAAATGATTTCTAAATAATTGCCGTTACTCTAAGAAAATGGAAAAAAAGCCACCATGAAACAAACCAAACCACATCACAACACCACCACACAAACCCTAAAGTCTCTCCTTTCCATCCCCCCTTCTCTTTAATTCCTTGTCCTCAAACTAAACAAAACGTGGATACGTCTTTGTCACCTAAAATGACAGGACGGATAGGAACTTCTTAAAGGTGTGATGCTCCTTAATACATTGATTTGTTTTTCTTCCGTATACACTTCTTTCCCCCCATTGTGATCCACTGATGCATCTTATTGGGTTGGGGTTTTTTTGTCTGGTGGTTTTGGTTGTTCAGGTTTCGTTGTTTGCTTTTTTGGGATTTTCTTTTATTGTTTGGTTTGGGGTTTTTTGTTTGATTTTTTTTGTTTGTTTAGGGTTTCTTTGGTTGTTGGTTTGGGGTTTTATCTCTTTTTTAATGTACAACCTAAATACAAAATCAAATCTGCATATAATGCAAATTGCTATTTCCTTGCAGATGAAAGTTTGAAGCTCAGAGATGTAACTACATCCCATTTTTCTTCTATGGAAGTCAGTGAGATCTCAGACATCACCTTCAAAAGGTCCGTCCACTTCACCAGCCCTCCAAGCACAGTTCCCTTGTGCCACCTCATAAAGCAAAACACATACAGACTGAAAACCAAAAAGAATATGTGGGAAGGTTTGGATTTCTTACCCCATCACATCTCCGCACAGCACCCAGGATGGTCTGATCAGCACCACAAGGTGACCAACAGGAGCCACGCAGTATGAAAGCAGAGCAGGCAGTGTAGGTGTGCTCATCAAAAGCAGGTGTGCTCATCAAAAGCAGGAGGGATAGATGAGTTCAGGCAGCTCAGTGCTCAGATGGGTTTGCTCTGGGATCAAATGAGGAGAGCATTTCTCCTGCCACACTTGTTGCATCAGTATAAGCCACTCCACACACTTTGTTAATGATCCTATTCAACTAAATTGGCATGAAATACAAAAGTCAGTCTTGCTGATTTCAGCGGTGATTGCAACAGGATGAAAGTGTGTGCTTAAGTGTTTTCCACAACAGCAAGCTGAATAAACCACCTAGGATGCCAGTCATCACACAAATAACGTGAAGAAATCCACCAAGACTTTCAGATGCCCCCCACATACACACAAAGAGAGCAAGAGTGGCACTTTGCAACCTTAACACAGCAGGTTAAGAAGTGTGCATGCTCCACATGCCCAGTTATACCTTATTTAGGGTAGATATCAATCAAGGCCAGACCTCAGGCAAAAATCTATGTAATTGCAATGATTTATAGGTTTTGACACCCTGGTCTGCCGACACTGGAAAGACAACGTGCATCTGAGTTTGCTGCAAATACACACTAACACATTTTCCTGGTTTTTTTGGGGGGTTGGAAATATGAAAACATATGTTCTGATTTATAAACTGCAGGTCAAACATGCAGGTGTTAATGGCTTTTCCCTGAGATTTTCAGCTCCAGCCAGACCTGTGTATGAACGACCAATTAAAAAATAGAAAATAGCACAGCATAATGGTGTTCCCATCATCTCGTAGTAACAAAATAGCACAGCAAAATTAGAAACACAGACCTTTCCACCAGGACTCAACCTCCAGGTAAGAAAACAACTGGGGATCCTGCTTGAATCCAGCAAATGCTTCTGCTTTGACCTTAAATGGTGTGATTTACAGTAATAATAAATATTTTAAAGACCTTTCCAATCTAAATGACCAAAAGTTGAAAGATTTCACTAGTACAGTTTGTTGAATGATTAAAAGTAACTATAAACCTGCTGGTACTAATGAAGGCTGCACAAAGGTTCAGATTGCCTAACAGGTACATTTTTCCTTGTTGTGTTATTTTTTTCCCTTCATTGTTCTAATGTTCCCTCTGGGTCCCATCTGCACAGGTAAATTTATGATGTTGAGGATTATCCTGAAATATGGGCTCTATCTACAGTGGGCAAAAAGCCCAGACAGGTAAATACAGGCATATTATAAGATCTAGTGCAGTGTGGTTGCCCCCATGTCTGGTCACAAGCATCATGTCACCAGTGCAGGTTCAAACTTCACTGCTGCTTATTCTGTCAGTCCACATGCCAAAGAGGCATGACATAAGAATATAAAGATTATGAAAACACTGGGGCCAGGACTCATCCTCCAATTTTCATCTGTGGTCCCATGAAACACAGCAACAGCCACTGTAGGCACTTTCTAAGCTACAGTCAGAGAGAATAGGTGCCCAAGGGCAAGTTCAGGCTCCACATGATCAGGTGAAGCTCATTTTGGAGGACTGGGCTGCTCCCTGGTGGTTTTTGCTTGGCTATCTAGAGAAGAAAGCCAAGCTCTTCCAAGATGCCTCAGGGAAATGCCTACATGGGGGAAATCCAAGGTTTCAGGCAGATGTAGAAGAGTATGACATAACTTTGCCAGCAAGTTCACGATTTCAAATCATCTGTATGTAACAAGCCACACACTGAATGGGAAGCTCCGCTGTCCATGAGGTTGTACATCAGTCCACAGCTGCTTCAGGTCAATACTGCCCTGCTTGGGGCCCACAACACACCAGGAGACACGGCACTTGCAAAGGTGCAAAGGAACCGTAGAAGCGTGGATGAGTTTGCTGGGAACGACACCTGGAGATTGCCCAGACCTTGTAACCATCCTTGTAGCAGGATTACTGCCAACACCAGAGCAGGTCAGCCACTAGCAAGAGTCTTGAAAGCCTCCATGGGTGGCGATCCCACCACCGTCCTGGGTACCAGCAACAGCACCGCGCCACTTCCCAAGGGAAGCAACTTGTCTTAACATGCAAGACTGATAAGAAAAGGCCAGCACATCCAGATGTGCAAAGTACAATGGGAAATATCAAAGTAAAAATGAACATTTGAAGATTAGCCTAAGTTTTCACTGCAGCAGGTGTCTCACATCACACAGACACACAACTGTTTGATACATCTTTTAAGGCTGATTAGCCTTTTGGTTTACACAGGCTGAAAAACACTGCCAAAACACAGCCTGAAAAAACCCCATACACAATTTCTTCCCATTTTGAAAAGTATTTCCCCATCAGGTAACATAACTTATAATTAAGCCAAAGATTTGTGTAGTCAGTATTGCTTTGAGCCCACAGAATTGTTGAAAATTATTGGTTTAATGGGGATTCAAAGTGGGTTTGCGTCATTATATCAATATATAAATCAGCTACATATTTTCAAAAGAATGAACTGGCCACAATTCTCAAAAAGTCTCCCAAAAAAGTTTCATGAAGAAAATACCATAGTTTTCAATCCCAGTAAAAACATGGTATATGCGGTAGAAACTACAACCAAAGAAAGCTAGAGAACATCCTTTAAAAACATTCCTAACATCTTTCTTTTTCATGCCGTGAGAGATGATGTTTTTTTCCTATTTCTTGTGAGGTTCTCTGCTGTTTTGCTTATAATTCCTCAGGGACCAGTGACCTCATGAAGAAAAACAACCCAGACAGAATTAGCCTATATTTATATATTAATAGTTTTACCTCCAGCAGTAGCAGATACAATTTTGAGTCAAAAATCGTAATTTGCGAGTGTTTGGATAGCAGTACTCCTGCAAAGTTGTGGTAGCAGGAATTGCTGGGGAAGGCTGAATTATGGTTGCCAATCACTGCATTTATTAATGATTGTATCTAAAAATTAAATGGCTACTTCAAAACCAAGAAAAGCCAGGAAGGTCCTTTGCATTCCCCGGGTTTTATAGCAAATGTTAAACATGAAGTCAAGTCATAGCACAGTGGGGGCACTGACAGGGATTGCAAGACAGCAAATCTCTTCCAATATCAGCTCTCTCATCAGTATTAGGGGATGGTGTGAAGGCTTTGGGGAGGACTGGATGTCCAAAAGCCCCCTTCCCCACTGCTGCCATCCCCCCAGCCAGGGTCAGTGCAGCAGGTGACTGATCATTGTCCTCACCCTGCCCAGTGAGAGGTCTGGTCCCTCTGCCTCCCTCCCTCCCCAAAACACTCCTCACGGGGCTGTAAGAAGGAACCTCCACCCCAAGGGCCGGCGAGACAGTGAAAAATGATACGAACCGAACGACAAAAATCAATATTTGGTCAGGCCAAGGGGGGACTATTGATTCTTTTCTCATGATATCCATGTCTCCTGCACTTCCTGCTTCTCCGGGGCACTGGAAACCCAAGTCCCTCCTAGACCAAGGGTGGCCAGGCTTTGACTCCGCAACATCTGTACCTCACAAGAAGTTCACATGTGGTCTCTCAGGCCAATGTCGCCCACTTGAGTGGCAGCAGGAACGTGCTGGCACAAGGGCTACTGGGTAAGCTGAGAGGAAGTGGGACAGCAGGAGACACCAAGGGCAACATCATTGGGTCAATGAGGAGAGTACCACATGGAGATGCTCTGCCCTCTTTACTGCCTGTCAAGGTTCTAGCCTTCAACTCTTCATTCAATCCCCCACATTCATTTTCTCTTGTCTTTCTTGCTGTCTCCTTCTCTGACCAAAAAGTCTTAAGTCCTGGGCAGAGGTAGCCCTGGGTCCCACACAACTAAGGGGTCCAGAAATAGTTCCCAATCCTCACACCCAGGATCAGTGCCTGGGCACATTCCAGCCCCATGTCTGGGTGTCCTTATCCTAGATTCAGATTTCCACATGGTATGGCAACCAAGTGATGAACAGCAGCATTCACAGGTGAGTGGAGACACAGCCAAAGGCTGTACTCCTATGAAGTTAACACTTTATTCCAGTTTCTCCCAGTCCTCCCACCACTGACGGCATTCTCACAGGTAGCCATGGACAGTACATCACAAAAGCCAACACTGGGGACAGCAGGCCAAGAGGTAAATCAAGCCACACCATAGTGTCATTAACCACAGTCAGTTTGCTATCTCAAAATATGACAGTCCTTTTCCAAAAATGTTACTTTAAGGCTCTTCTTTGAGAAAGCTAGGGTGTCCATAAAAGTTACCCTAGATAAAGCAGGGTTTGCCAAACCACACCCTGCACTGCTTGATGCCTCCGCTTGTCCAGTTGCAATAGTTTTGAATTACTCTGGAAAGCATCCAGGGATACAAGGACGAGAAGAGCACAGGAAGGCTTTCCTCAAAACATTTTGCTCCTGGGTTTAAATGCAATATTGCTCACAGCAGAAAGGCTGCTTTTAGCCAAGGCTTACAGAAACCTGCCAGATGCCTCAAACTCCAGGATGGAGAGTGACCAGTGGAACTTTCAACTTCTTGCCTGGGCAAGAGGCCATTTTCTCCAGAGAAAGAACAAGGCAGTGAAACAACTCTCCATGCATATCTGCCTGTCATCCAGATGCATACTGTACAGCCAGACAGACATCCCAACAACCAAACACCACAGCACAACTTGTTCACTCCAGGGAGCGCACAGAGAGGATTCCCACATCACCAAGTTCACTCAGCTTGATCCCAGAAGAAAACCAAGCTTCCTAGTCCACCTGCACATCACATATGCTGACTTCTAATATGGCTCAAACTGAGAATATGGAATACCACTCTTCCACACAGCCTAGAGACAGGAGGAGACAGCCCAGCTGGAGGTGGCTTTTGCCTCTCAAGGTCTCCAAAGGCATCTCCAGGTTTTCTGGGATCCTGGCTTCTCACTGCTCTGCCCTCAGCCAGAATGGGGGCCTGATGGAGGCAGAAGAAAGCCTTAATTCAACCCTGCTAACACACAACAAGCATGGGAAAGCAAAGGACACCACATCGGGCAAAACTGCACCAGGGAAAACATGAGCCCAGCAGCAAGAAGCTCACCCAGAGAAAGCACAACCACAACATGACCAGGCTCAGGCACGGTGCTGAGAGCACCAGGTGGCACTCGGATGCTGCGGTGCCAGGGACAGAGAGACACAGCCCACAGCTTTACCTCCAAAAGCCTACCCACAAAGGAAATCAAATCAGCAGGCACCTGAAGGAGAGCAGCTCCCATCATTGCTTGCAGGAACATGAATAAACCATGGCCGTGAACATCCTTTGTGGCTTGCATCTGGCAAAAATTGCCTTGCAAGGCTTGGGAGAGTCCATAGAGAAAGCGCTCAGCCCTCAAAAAGACAAATATACAATGGAGCTGGCTAGGTGGTGGCTGCCCTTGTTAAACTTCATGGAAAAACACGACTTGTGCAAACCAAATTCCCTCACTAACCTCTTCCCCCTGTTGAAATATTAAACAAAAATAACTTCTCTTTTTATCTTTGAGCCAGCGGGACAAATTCATCATTAAAGGAACTTCACTGAAGTCAACAGGGATATATCTGAGATGAAGAAATGAATTTGACCTATTGCATTTTGTGTCCTTATGTTCTAACTAATAACTAAATTGCACGGACTTTTAATCAACAGAATCTGAAAACCTGGCCAAAACAGCTTGTTTTCTTCCCCCCAGCATTGCTATCTGTACTTTCATATTGCTTTCTCTTTATCTTTGGAAAACAGGTATTTTCAGCCAATTTAATCACATAATATTTTTCATGAGTATATTGTCAGAACTTCAACATACAGTTTTATAGAATATTTACTCCTGAAGCAGAAACTAAGAAATAAAAATGAACTTTTTCTCTGTTTAAAACATTTAAAATTTTACAAATTTCCGCCAAAAAAAGGTTTGTAGGCATTTTAAGCACACGTTTGTTAAAATTACTCTAGCCAAAGGATGCCCAGTCTGATCCAAGGATATCCCTGGAAAATGCAGGGAATGAAGCAAAACAAAGCTGTGATAATGAGGAGAGCCAAATTGCTGTGTCTCAGCACACCAACAGCAATTTCTATGGGGTCAGGACATGCTCTTCTCACTGGGCAGAATACAACGGATTCAGAGAAAAGAAGAGTCACCAGCAGAGGAATGGGAAGATGATGAAATATAGAAGCTACCAAAGTTGGTGTTAGGTGGAAGATGCATTTTGTGTCTCATGTTATATTGCCTGCCAGTCGATTACAGTGCAGCCTGTATAAACACATCAACGTATGCTCTGACAGGGAGTCGGGGTGAAGTAGGGTGTCAGGGTAAAACAGAGGATAATAAAATCACTTTAGATTTATTTCTCTAAATTGGAAACTTCATGCTTACACCTGACTAAATCATCAGCCTGAAACTTTAGCTCAACTCCCACAGAAAAAGTATGAAACCTTATCCCATCTTTGTTTAACAAAGGCCAATCAAGCTCGCCTAATGAATTCTGCAGATGTAGGTGACGGGACACGTTGGGCCATTTTAATTCTGTGGGGCTTCATCAAACCTGTCTCCAACAAACCCATCTTGGTCTTTAAACCGCTGAAGAGGTTTTGGTGCTCCCGAAGCCAGGTTGCCCTGCTGCAGCCTACGGGCAGAGCAGGCACATGAGCGTGTTATTGGGCATTAGCTACGGCCTTCAAAATTCTGACAAATATTAAGGAAAGCATTGCAGGTGGCCAGAAGTGGGGGCTGCAGGATGGCAGGAGCAGGAACAGGGCACCCCCATCACTGTCCCACCACCAGTGAGTGTCCCCACTTGCAAAGTGCAAAAAGACCCATTTAAAAAAAAAAAAAAGAAGTCTAGCATAAGGAGCTGGTTAAAAAACAATAAATCAGTGGTGAAATGTGGATAACAACCTTCTCTGTAAAATCAACATGGATTGTGTTCCTGCAGAGAGCCGTCTGACAGGCTGGTTGAAGCCTGACTGCTTGCAGCCAGATTTTTTAAAGCAAGCTGGAGGAGTATCTTGGATCAGGGGGAGGCAAGGAGGTCTCTTCCTTTTGTACATGGTTCTGCTGTGTTAGAAAATCAATAAGCAAGGTCCTGACCTCAGCATAACTTCAGACATCACTCACAGCTCCTTTGAATCTCTTCCCCCACAAAAAGCCGATTTTCTTTTTAATTGTGCACACCAGAGGGAGTGCTGAAGGAGAGGTGAGGCCTCGCCTCAAGATGTGGGCAAGACCCATTTGCACCCATCTTTCTGACAGGTAGAAATCAAATTAGAATAGGAACATGCCCAGGGAGAGCGAGGGGAGCAGGGTTAGCTGAGGTAGAGCACAGCCCAGCAGGAAATGCCAAAAAAGAAACCAGATGGAGGTGCTACGGATTAATATACAAGTTCCCACTATCTTTTTTTCCCTCCTCCAGAGCGGAGGGCATCAAAAATAAAATACACATATTTTCTCCCTTCTTATTTTAGAAGTGGACTGTTTTCTGTTAAATCCCCTTATTTAAAAATAAAATATAAAAAACAAAGCTTTGCCACACATTTTCCCTCCAGCTGACTCCTCAGGCTGGCTAAATTGGGTGATTAAAATATAGGAAGGCCTCCAGATTCCCCTTAGGACTGTTTTTAATATCTGTAAAACTGCCACTTTGTCTTGCCAAGGTAAACACCATCGCATGCAGTTCAAAGGTGAACAAGCCTAAATGTTTCCCTTCGCCTGAAAGGAATCTGCCTTGGGACCCCGCAGGCCGTGCCGGAGGGGGACGCGGCCCAGCCCGGCCCACGGCGCGGTGGCCGGAGAGGCATCTGTGTACACAACGCTAACTTCTCCCACACAAATACTAAAAATTTCTCATTAAAAATTATTGCTGTGTCAACATGTGAGGCCGCTCAGCCCCCAATCTGGAAAAGACGTTCTGGTTTTTTCTTGCCTTTGCTGGGAAAGCGGCGGCAGCGGTGGGGAGGGAGCGGGGGGAGAGGGATGGGACGTGAGACCGGAGTCATCTGCTGCTGACTTTGGATCTCTTCTTTCTTCCTTGTCACTCAACTTCACATTTCCAACTGTTCCACTTCATCTATTTTAGTTACTTGCTACCCAGATTTTTTCCTCCTCTCCTCCTTCGCTCCCTATCGCAGAGCTTTATATTTCTCTCACATGGCTGGGCTGGCCACAGCGCTTGGCGTTACTTTAAATGGAAATGAAATTTTAAGCCACCTCTTTTGTCGTAGTGGCTGCAGCACCATTGAGAGCAAAAGATTTGCTGTTATCTAGACCCATCTACACAGATGCAGCCATAAATCTGAACTCGCTCCGCCCATGTGTGATCTCTTCCACAGGTGGCCAGGAATTCGTAGCAAAACAGCACAGGCACCAAATATTTGACCAGAGCCAGTGAGATAAAACTTGCAAAGCTTTATCAATCCAGGCTCTTAATTCTGCCCCGCAACACTGGGCATTTTGCTCTGACACACTGAAAGTTTTAAAATAAGCTTTGTTATCGAGTGAGGTGAAGAATGGGGAGATATTGCAGAGAATGAAGAAAGGGGATGGGGTAGAGGGGGGAGAGAACCAGTTGTGTGCTGGAAAACAGAGCAGCTGCCCCTTCTTGAAGCATCACCTCAGGGGAGGGCTGGGTGGGGGGCGGGTGGTCAGCGTGCCGAGCCCTCCAAGAAGGTCCTGATGCCCCGCTCCGTGATGCATGCGGGTTTGTGCCGAGACGACATGAAATACAGCGACATGTAATTAACCTGATGTAACGCTATATATCAGTAAGTTAAAAAACAACATAAAACCTCAGCACAGCAACTTGCTTTGAGGTCAGGCACCCACACACACAACTCAAACAGTGGAGACCTAATCCAAATTTATTGGAGTTTGTAACAGCTGGACTTATGCCTCTAATACCTTTTAAGTGCCTCTTTTAACAGTGAACTGAGTGTGTCTTTCATTAAGGTGGAGTTGAAAGTAAGTTAACTTCATAAGCATGAAAATAGCCATTTAGTTCTCTTGGAGATTAATTCTGCCTCCAGTTTACTCTCAGCAAATGCCATTAATGGCTGGGATTTGGTCTTTAGTGTCCCATTTGCATAAGCTCTGTTTATTATAGGGCCTCTTGATAATGTGAAAGTATTAAAATATTTCTTTCCCCAAATATAAAGGCATTAATCTTGGAATCCTCCTAATGTCCTTAATTTGCCATCAAATCCCACAACAGGAACAAATGCACTTTCTAATCAACAATCTTTTCTCGCTTACAGGCCCCAATCCAACAAGCTTTTAAGCAAACAGTTTACTTTAAGCAATGAGTAGTCATACTGGAACCAATGGAACAGCTCGTGTGTCATGATGGATTGGGGCCATAGAAAATTGCCTTGATGAAAATGTCAATGCTCCCAAGAGCTGGTGAAAATATATTTTTATTATAAACACACAGAGGAACTGTTTTGATCTGAACATTATGGGGAACAAGCTTTGAACCAATGCTTTTTCACGGTCAGACCTAAACAGAAACTGAATACTGCCAGGTTGGATGACAGTTTAAAAAGGCAGCCCAGAGCCAGATTGATGTTTGTATATAATGAAATTTAGTATTGATGTGATATGGACACTGTCCAGCCTCTACAACTTGTTAGGGTAATGTACAGAAAATGTGGAGAAAATAAAAATCAAAGGAGCCCAAGGAGAATAAGTCTCAACACTAAGAGGAAACATCGTTTTGAGGGGCTATTTTGCTGCAAGTGTTTTAAATACAAGCTACAGCCAGATGTAAAATACAGAAGTGACAATGATGTCCCGGCATCAAGTACAGGCGTCTAATCATGCTTGAGTTTAAGTGAGCAAATCAAAGCTGGACCATTCACCAGATCTAAGTTAAAAAGTGGAGATGGGTTTACAGAGCCTTCACAAAACCATCACTTTGTCCCCATACCAATACATGTCTGGGGACACCAGGCAGCATGTGACCAGGAGGGTTTTGGGCACCATGTCCCTCTCCCTGCCCACAGGTAGGGCTGCGCTGTAGTGAGGTACAAAGCGTTACAAGAACGGACATCACAAGACAGCACACAGGACTGCCAGACAAGTGATAAGACAGCAACTAAACCCCAGAGGCCAGCACAGAGTTAATCCCAGATTCCTGCTGCAGTGGATTGGGAATCACCCCTGTTCTTTTATGAATATCATTTGTCCATCTGTTTGCTGGATTGCCATAGTGTTGCCTGCTCTATGATCACCAGGGCTTACTCCACACCAGGAGGGGACCGCACACAGGTCAGAGGGTTGATGACAGCCCCAGCTGGTCCCATTCACCAATATTTAACAGACAACGCAGGTGTCCTTTACCCTGGGGGTCCACCTTGCCCACACTCAGCTTGGCACAAGGGGAAAAGGGCCAGGAGTCCAGCCAGTATGAGGAACCTCATGTGGCAAATGAAAATGCAGGTCCTAAAAGCACAAGGGAGACAGGGAGGAGCATTTCTGGGAAGGAGCAAGAGCCTCAGCTAAGAGCAAGGATCTGCATCAACCAGCCATAAATGGTTCAAACTAGCCCAGTTTTGCTGCCTTTTTGGAGCACATCACCTACAAACGCTGAAAGGTGCCTTTATGCTGACATATCTTCTGATGTTTTCCATGCCAAGAGATGACAAACCAAACAGGACTTCAGGGAACAGAATTATTCACCGTTTCACGCACCGCTGCAAAAGGAGTAGCTGCTCAAGAGATCAGGCAGCAGATCGCAGAAGGACATTAGCCGCAGATGTCTTTACCAGGATATTGTGGAAAGCAAGAAGCCTCTGTAGCTGGGTTTCTAATAAACAAATTAATAAATTAATTTTAAAAAGGCAAATTCAACAGCAGACCCATGATTGACTTAAGCAGAATACAGCCTCTACCTCACCACGTTGTTAGACTTCCAAAGTGGAAGGTGTGTCAGGGAAAGAATGACACCCTTCTCATTTTTCCCAGTTATCAGCAAGCAGACCCAGCCACAGGCATGGCACAGGGTTATATGTCTGGTAGACTCACCCAGCATGGTCCATGGTACATTTGCATGGGAGGTTTCCAGCATGAAGCCATCAAGCAGGTCACAGGGATAAGAAGCCTCCCAGCAAGCCCAGAGCCTAGTGAACCAGTTTCCCACTCCCAGAGGATAAACCACAGCCTACAAGTGGGAATAGGAGTGGTACCAGCATCACAGCAGAGAAATATCAAGGGGAATCAAGGTGGTTAAGGAAGGGTAAACATGAAGCTATGTCCTATCAGTGTCTCCACACCAAATGCCTGGGGATGTGGAAAGCTTCTGGAACAGGGGAAACCAGGCAAAGAGCCAGAGAGGAGCAGGCTCTTCACCAGCTTCATCTGCAACAAAGACAGGTCCTGACTGCAAATCAATTATGCCCACAGGTTGTTGGGTTGCAAAAGCGGGGGAGAGGGAGTTTGTTTGCTTTGCTTTTCTTAGTAAACCACAAGACCATTTCCTAGCACGTTATCCCAAGAATGACAGGCAGGGCCAGGTCTGCCAAGTCCAAAGGATCACCATTGCTAATTGGCTCCTCTGGAATGAGCGTGACAGAGAGCCACATTTTCTCACCGGCCAGTTTCGGGGTTATATTTAACTGGCCGAGGCAGAATTAAATGTCAGCCTGGCTAGAAGGGGAAAAACAAAACAAAACAAACAACAACAAACAAAGTGAGAACTTGTCATTAAACCAGAGGGAGGGGGGAGCCAGCACTGAGTGCTGCCCACACACAGGGCTGGCAGGCACAGGCAGCCCTGATGGCAACAAGGAACCAAGGGATTTTATCCCTTTAAAATACATGCTTTGGATTCAGGTTGTTTATCTTTATTTGTAAGTAATACAGGTGACTGGAGAGAGGGGAGAAACATGGTAGGGACCTTTAACCCTTCTGATTTTTTTGCTGGATATTCCCACCCTGCCAGTTTGATTGCAGACACCAACTTCCACATCCAGAAACACCAAGGGCAGAAAATTCCAGTAAAAAGACAACATGGTAGCAGAAAGAGAGGGGCAGAAACTCTTCAAACACATCTGGAGCCACTGGAGGAAGTCCAGTTCAGCTGAGGCACAAGTCTCTTTGGGGGTGATGAAAGAGGGTGAAGGAAGGGGAAGGAGCAACATCTACACAGCACCCACTCCAAAACAGCTGGCAGGGCTTCAGACATCAACTCATATGCAGTGCCTGGCACGGGAAGGGCAGCTGCACAGCTTCATCCTCCTGCTCCCTTAACATCAGGCTCCCTCAGGGCATCATACCAGCCAGAGCAAGAACATCTGACCCCCACAACCTGCTACCTGCCTTCACCACCCCTCCTACCTGCTCCCTACCTACATTCAGGCATGCAGAGGTGGAAACAGCCCTTGCCACAACTCTCAATAGCACCCAGCCCCTTCCCCTTTGCAGGAGGGCAGCTCTGCCATCTCACAAGCTTCAAAGCCAGTACTGGGCTGTTGGAGAACTCGGTAGCCCAAGTCAGATACAACAAAAGGGAAACTTGTCCTCTGCAAACAGGACAATGCAGGACATGTGCAAAGAGACAAGGCAGATCCAGCCTGCTTTGGTTGCTCTTCACTTAGTTTCAGGGATGAGGACTATATTACCATGTCCACTCTACAAGCCTCGTAATATGGACCCTTCTTGGGTCAGGTTTATGAAGGCAAAACCAGGAGAACAAGAAGTTTCTCCCACTCCTGAGCAGCACAGCTGGGTGCTCTATCCTGACTCATGGGCTGGGAAAGGAAGAGCAGGATCATGGGGAGTAATGAGGGGAGATCTAAAACCATGAGAGATTCACAGCTTCACACACACTAGCTAATAAGAAAATTCAACTAGAAGTGCAGGAGGTATATTCCAAATTTTGCATTACAATAATTTTTGATTTCTTTCCTCCACCAGAAACTATTGTTTAATCCAGGTCATCTCTTCCTCCTCCCACTCCCCAAACAAGAGAAAATGTAATTCTAGGGAATTAGGGCTCCTCCACAAAACCAAAAGCACCTTTGCCAAATGCAAGGTTTAGTTTTCCAGTTTAAAGTAGAATATTCCAGACCAAAATCTTAAAACTGCAAGTGAAATAATTTGTTTTGAGGCAGTTTAAACTCTAGAGGAAAATGACAGGGTTAAACCTTTTGACAATATTGTACCAGAACTTCTTATTTAGTGGAAAGAGGTTATTTTTGACTTTTTCCTCTTAAATGGGGACCAAAAATCTCAAAAATCCAAAGTGCTGATGCATTCAAATTTTCTTCAGGCTGGCAGGTCTATTTCCTAACCACCCCTTCGTAAATGAAGATGGAAATATTAAGCCTCAGCTCACATGTCTACAGGCTTATTTTCTTTCGCTCCCATCTTCAAAATCTGGAGACCATAAATAGCCTGTTTTCTTTCCTCCAGACTGCAACACAGCCTCTTAAACCAAACATTTGTAATCATCACAGCTGTAATAAGTACAACATTTCTTCAAAGGGATTACATTGGACTGTGGTTTTCAGTATTGCTTCGTTGTCTGTTGTGAAATCCCCTCACCATAAATTAATTTGATTCTATTATCTTTCCGATACGATCTGCTTTCTGACAGATAGTTTTTATCTTGCTTCATTCCTGTTTCTCATTGACAGCTCAGAGCACTGCTGAAGAGACACAAGTTATTAATGTTGACAGGGTTTGTAATGGAATATCTTTTATCCAGCAACATATCCTTTGTAATGTTTTTATTCCTCCTTCTCTGGCTACTTCAAGAGGCTAAACAGAAAAATCAAACAAGCCATACAGCTTGACTTCCCTGGAACCCTTTTCAGTTCCTTCTGGAACATCTTTCTACATCCACTGAGGTTGTGTTATGGTATAAGGTGTTATTCATATTGGACAAATCTACTAAAACAATAACATACTGAAGGTTAAGTACAGTGCAATCTTGTTGGAACTCCAAGCACTGGATCAAACGACTCAAAAGAAGCTCATATTTTTACAAAATTATGTAAGCCTATAATGCCAACCAACAAGAGACACAGAGGAAAACTAGCAAGGCAGCTCATGTACTATCCAAGCTTGAGACAACACCTCCCCATGCACCAAGCAGGAGAGAAAGAGTCATAAAGAGATTCAGCCCATTAAGTCAGAGGTACTTGGCTGGATCACTGGAAATTAGGCACTCAGCTACTTTTTGTAGGCCTGATCTCTGTGTCAAGGTAGAGAGTTGAACCTAAATCTTCTCCATCCTGCTCTACCACCATCCTCAATGCACCCTTCCATTCCACATATGATTCATTTTGCCTTAAATGCTTACTAAAGATTTTCTTGAAAAACATTAAAACTGTGCAAGGAACACAAGAGAAGAATTAAACTGTCACACCTCTCCCTTTGCACCTTCTCTGCTGGAGCAAATAAATTCCAGGCACCAAAACTTCAGCAGCAGCAATTGTAGTTATACCAGGGACAGTGGATAAAACACCTCTAAATCGGTGTAATTCTCTATTCAGGTTCCCCTACAAAAGCATTTTACAGCCACTCTGGGTTCGCACCGCACAAGATACCAGGATTTACGACTGGGATTTACACAAATCTGTAACTCATAATGAATGGGAAAAGGCTTTGTGTGCAGGGAGCATGGCCCCCACCAGCCTCCTCCTGGCTTCCTATCTCTTTTCAAAGCATATAGTGTTGATGCTGCCAGAGGCAGAGTGTCCAGGTGTCCAAGGCTGACCCAAAGAGTCCCAGAACAGAGCAGGAACTATTTCTTCATCCAGAGAAAAAAGCTTAACAGTCCCAAGTTTCCACCTGGAGTATGAGATTTTTCCTGCTGGTCTTGTACAAGCGGCACCATCAGGAACACATCCCTGCAGCAGCCTGGCAGGAGAGGACCTTGTCTTCTGCCTCACTCATAGGAGCTTGCTAAATCTGGGGCCGCCTCAGTCTGACAAGTCCCTACATTGACATTTACCAGTTTTGAGTATTTTCCCTAAATCTGTTGGTTTACTTTGACCAGCTGCCACATTCTTACCTCCAAAATGATCAGGCCCTATTTCCCAGTATCTTTAGCAGTAGGCTCTTAAAGCTCAGCCGCTTGCCTTCCAGTGAGGTTAATAGTACCATTTCACAATTATCTGGAGCCCTTGAGAGTCCCCTGTTATTAGTGGAGTGTTTTTCATTAGCTGTGCTGGTTCCAGACTGCGGGAGGATGGAGCTCAGCACAGGAGTTGAACTGTTCTGGACAGAGCGAACGAGAGACCTTGTAACACAATTAGAAGTACCCACAGGGTAACATATAACTTTACTGTCAAGCCCTGAAATAACACGGCTGGCTAATGAAATAACAAAATAAACTTTGTTTTAATTAAAATTAAGAACATTTTATCTCTCTCATTTTAGTCTTAAAATGTGGGCAGTTCAAAAGTTACAACAAAACAAATTAAAAAAACCCACATTTGTGAAGCAAGGGGCAAGGGCAACATCATCAGGTTTGGGGTGACCTGCACCACAAACTCCTGGCAGGACCTTTATCTGAAAACAGCCTACAGTGATGTAGATGAAGCAGATTCCTAGTGAGGAGCTAAAACTAAAAAATCCCCACAACACTTTCCTGGACTCACCCAATCTCCAGATTCAAACTGAGGGTATGCCCCCATCCCAGAGGACCCTGCAACTCAAGCAATAAGATGTGAACTGCTCAGGAGTCACTCAGACCCAAGAAGTGCAACCCAACCACAAGTGATCAGTCTCTGCCTTGTAACACCCAAATCCCTCGTGCCTGGGGACAGCAGCTCTGCCCCCGCGGGCAGTTTTGTTCCACTTTGCCTTCACCCACCAGCAACAGCTGGCTGGCAGCAACACAGCCTTCACTGCTACCACCCCACAGTGCTGAAAGCAAGCCTGGCATCTTGCTGCCTTCTGCCAGCTGAACTTACCCAGCCTAGGCTACACTGAAGCCAGGTGTGACAAACCTGATGCTTTGTCCCCATAGAACATAATGGTGCACACCATACAGATGTGCACACCAACAGCAGCGCAAGTGGGGCACCCAAAACAGGTCTGACAGTACGTGGCTTTGCTGCTCCAGCTGCTATTGAAGCCAAACACCGTTTCCACTATTCCTATTCCTCCTGGCATCTTTCTGCTGCATCTGATTGTTCCTTAACTGTTGTTGAAAGCCTTGCAGGGGCCCAGAGTTACACTGCAAGGGGGAAACTGCTGTGCTCCTCATACTCGCCATGGTTATTTGGCAGAGGAATGAGCCTGCCTTGAGACATCCTAGCTGAACAAGATGTGTTATAGAAGCTTTATGCACACAAATGGAGAAAAGGGAGAGCTGGTAAAAATAATCAGCTTTCCTTATACATATAAAAATAAATAAGGCATTCTGGCAAAAGGTATTGTGGCAAAAATGTTCAATGCTTGAGAAGCCTTAATGAGCAATGGAGGTATGCAAGGAGCTAGACTATATGATCAGAGTCTGATGAAAAGCAGAAATTACTCAGGGGAACCAAATCCTCTTGGTTGAAATCCCAGTTTTCTGTCAGAAGGTCTCCAACAGATTTTCAACAGTTTCAATATAACTTTTTAAAACCACTTTGATATCTAGTCCTGTTGTAAATGAGATTTGAGAAATTTTCTGGTCTCCAATGCTTCACGTATGTGTACACCAGCAGTACATCCACTATAGATATGGATGAGTGCTTCCCTACAGCACCAGCAAAATTCCAGAAAGAATAAGTGGGGTTTTTATATGTATACAAATGCATCTCATTCTAAAACTCTGTGTAACCTCTGGACCACCACATTTGTTCATTACCTCCAGTATTCCCCAGCCATTTCTGTTTATGTACAGTGAGCTGGGGAAGACTGCTCAGAACCAGATGAAGTGTGTTAGAGCAAGGCTGATCTGTTGGTTGGGCTTCTCCTGCTCACAGACAGGGCTTCTCCATCAGAGTCCAGCAGAAACGCAGGTAAATGATAAAACATACCACATGTCCAATGCCCAGGCTGTTAAGAGTGAATGATACTGGGCAGCACTCTAATGAGCATTAGAGGACATTCAGAAGACAAAATTCCTCAGCCAGTTCTGAAAATCATGGCCCTTGGAGTCAAACAGATCAGGTGCCCAAACCCAGACTTCTCAGGCAATGGACCTTAAACCACCTGCCCAAGCCCAGGAGCTGCCTCACTGCTTTGAGACACATCTACGGTTTCCCAAAGAACCTGGCAGGATCCACAGTTTGCTCTGGAGGTCACCAAACACAGAACATGGGCAAAATACAGTCCCACACCAAAGAGCAAGTGACATCCACAGCCAAGGCACATGAAATCAGCTGAAATATCCTCCCTTGCTCACTGTGAGAGAGCTCACTTTCTCTGGAAGGGACCCAGAAGATGGGCAGACTCCTTCAATATAAAGTTTACTTGAATTCTTGAACTCAACCGTTGGATCCAAAAGCTGAGACCTTCAAGTCACAAGGCAATCTGTCAGTAACCAGGCAGGACTGTGGCATGCAGCTGCAGTCAAGTCTTTGTGCCAGACTCAGCATTGCAGATGAATCTGCTCTTTCTGTAAGATCCAGCTGCCAGAAGACCTGACCAGACCAGATAGCACGTTGCAATGAAGGATACTTCCAAAAGTGACCAATGTCGGGGCTGAAAACCACAGCACAAAGTTCTTTAAGGCTCTTCAATGCTGTGGCTACTTTACTTTCTGATTAAAATCAGCTCAAATTTGCTTACGTGTGCTGCAATTGTATCTAGAGACCCGCTTTGTGCGGAGTGTATGCTGGCTATGACAAATATTAGATATCCATTAAAAGCAAAGAGGCTTCCAAAGTCAGAGCAGGAAAGATTAAGTGAAGAGGTGTGAAAGGAAAAGAGCAGATGAATAGGAATGAAAGTCTCAGAAGTGAACTCAGGATGTCAAGAAATAAGAAGCAATGTGAAAATAACACAGGTCAATCACCAGTGATACAGTTCATTATTCAAAACCTGACTATCTTAAATGATCTGAACTTATTCAATCCAATAAAAGCAACAATTCTCATTATGCACTTACTATAGGGAAGTATTATTTCTGCGCTGGCTTAAACATTGTCTCCATCTTTTTTCTCAAACTCATCACAATTTTAACTAATACAAGTAAATCTCTGTGCATGAAATATGAACCACTGGCAGCTCTAAGGCTCGCTTTTCATCCCAAGCCTAATGGGCAAAGCACTGTGATTTCATTTCACAAGCTTTTCCAACTGAGCTCAGAGTCAATCATTTGCCAGAGCTTGACTCTTGCAAACAGCCTGCCGGAGCCACTGAACTCATGAAGCCAAATCCATCAACAGCGCAACTCCAGCTAACCCGAGACACTTTCAGCTAGAGACTAGTTTGTTCCAAAGCATTAAAAATGTCTCTTGGGACCTGTGATCACAGAACATTGTCATAACAGTTAAGAAGTTAGAGTACATTAATTAAAAGCTGTCAAAATACGCATACGGCCCTTGCCAGTGCTTCATCTGAATGTGCACAAGAAGCCAAGAAGTTCATTTATAACAAGGAGAATCTCACCAGAGCACTGCAGCTCCATGAGACAGGGAAGTGGTTGTCCAGCACAGTGGGGCAGGTTCTCAGGTGGAAGTTGTGTGTCTTTCCCTCCCCAGCACAAGGCTCCTGGTCCTTCAGGAAGTGCTGCCAGCCTCAGTCATTAATTTAAAATGCCTAATCCAAAAAAGTAGTAGTTCCCATCTTAAACAGCATTGGCACTTAGTGTACTGCTCCAGGAAGGGAGGTCTTGTAGCTCAAAGGGGTTAAAAGAACTGACCCTCAGGCTAAAACAAGCAAAGAGTCTATAAATCTTGACAAATAGTGGGGGTTTCCCCTATACTCAGGGAAAACAAGAGATACCATATGTATTTAAATACATTTGCTGCTCACACACTTACAAGTATGGCAAAGCTGACATGCAAACACTGACTAATAGAAATAAAGGCTGTTATATAACAGGATGGAGTGAATTGGGCCTCAAAGCAGCAGGCACCAGGGACCACTCCCATGGCTAAAAACTAAGCAAATGCTTACCAGGAAAGTTAGATCTCCAGTCATTTTCCCATCTAAAGTATATTTATCTTTAGGAAATTTCTTCCTCCAATAAACAGGGAAGAAGAATAGAGGCTGCAGGAGGAGAATCATGCCAGCACTCATCCCCCTCTTCAGGAGGGCCAGCAAGTGGGTCCTGGCCCTATAGCAGTCACAGTCACACACTGTGGAGCATCTCATGTTAGAGACCCCAGGACCACTGCTGAGGAACCAAGGTGGCACCATAACTCCATGTGAGAACTCAATGCTTATCAAAGCACAGCTGGAGCATCACCTCTGACACTCCCTACCGAGGCAGAAGGATTTGGCATTAAAGTCTCGCTCAGCCCTCTTCAGAAAGACCTAAACAGCCCAAACCAAGGCTTGCAAGAGACCAGATCCCCCACTCCTATCTACTGGATAGTCTCCTGACTGCACTGCTCCTGGGGGTGTGAAATGCCTTGGACAAAGCTCTACACCTCTCTCAGCAGAGAGAGAAGCCTGGAGCCACCCCCATGTCCCATTGTCATGTCTTAACCAAATGGTTGCTGGAGGAATCACTCCCCACAGAAATAGCAGGGAACACAAGAAGTTTCTTCAAAAATTTTCTATTTTAACAAAGCTGGGATTTCCAAATAGGGGTCAGAGGGACAGTTGGGAGGAAACAGGTTGCCAAAAAAATGTTTGTAGTGCTTTAAGTGCTTTGTTGGATCTGGATGCAAAGAGAAAGGATAAAAAGTATGGACAACACACTACAAAACATATTAGAATAATTTCAATCCTTGGCTAAAGTATTTCAGTTCCCATTGTTTTGATAATACATCATAAAATGACAGTAAAAACATTGTATGATAGCTTGTGAAAATCATATCATCTTAGAAAGAAATACATCATTACTGCTTTCCGCTTAACTATCCTTCAACAGCTCACTGCAAGGAAACATGAACTGCCAGGTAGTTAAATGCATTAATTGGAATATAAGGAGGTGTTGAGTTCCTCATCAGAGAGAAAGGCACTTTTGCTGAGCAAAGATGATTATTAAAATTCAAATCATGCAGGTTGTACTCTTTATCCAACAGGCAAGAACTTTCCATGGTTACTATAAGAGCATTTTCATAATATTAAGATGTTATGCTGTTCATTTTAAGCCAATCATGCAGGAAAAAAAAAAACAACAATATTTGGATGGACCTGTGAAAGCAAACAATATTTGTTTCTAAAAGGGCTACACAGAGCATTAATTGACTATTCTGGTAGGTACCTCTGCAGTTATTCACTTTTTAGCAGAGACCTGGCAGAAGCTAACACTGAAGTTAGACAGCCTGACTTGTGGCTGGGTCCCTGTTAAGCTGAATAATGGGAAGAGAGAAAATTAAGCCCGGAATAAAACCAATACAAGACAAAAAGGCAGAAGCCTGAAATGACAGAGTGCAGAGCTCTGATGTCAGTACTTCAAACCTCAGATGGTCTCAAAGGAGCAATGTTAACTCAACCACATCACATATCCTGTTTGTTCTACAGTAATCATTAATGGTGTAAGCCCAGGAGAAGAGAGGAGGAACAGAGCGCTTCTCTCGTCCTTTGGACTCTGGGTCACTAAGAGAGCTCTGGATACAAGTCCGAGCTGCCCCAGAAGGGCTCTGATTTACAGTTACCTCCCAGAGGGATGCTTAGCACCATCCTTCCCAGAGAAAAACCCACAGAGGCGGGGGACAGCACCTGGGGGGTCGCAGAGGGGATGAAAATACTTGTACACCCTAGTGAGCAGGACCAGGACAGCCCTGGGAAACAGCAGGTTCAGGGGTCCAGCAGTGGCTCAGAGATGCTGGGGAATCTCCTTGACTTTGGCACACCTGATCTACCAGTTATTCTTATCTCTCCCCATTTCTTTCACCTAAATTCCTTATCCTGTTTCTTGAAATGCTAAAAGACTCAAAAAAATAAAAACCCACTACACATAACAGTAACTGAATTGCACATTTTACAAAGCTCTGCTGAACTTGGCAGCAGACACTGGATGTTCTCAGAGCACTCAAAATTTAGGGCCTGAACCAATTCCCATTGGAGTCTTTCCATTCATTCAACAGCAGAGGGATCAGGATGGTAAGCAAGAGGACAGGCAGGGGACAGCAGCCATCCAGGAATGTAGTCAGAATACCCGGGTTACTTTCCTGTCACTGTCCCCAAATTTACAAGCCAAGAAGCCCCTGCACCTCTCCACAGCTCTTCTACCTTTGCCCTATCTTTGAGGACAGTGTTTGACCACTTTAGCTGCTGCAGCTCTGCCCAAAACTCACCCTTTTCAAAAGGGTTTCCCTCCCCTGGCGAACTCAGACCAGAGTTAAAGCCTGGGAAAGTCCAGCCCAGAAGGGAACATTTTGGATAGGCATGAATATGTAAGAGCAGGGAGTAGAGACTGCATGGGCTTTGCCAAAACCAGACTGCCCGGCTGCTAATGAAGTTCCACTTGACATCTCCAGCTCCTGGAAAAACCTCTTCACTTCTCTGGGATACTGGAGTAGAGCAGGGATGTGGGAGGCAGCTAAACATTAACAGCTTCTGCTACAGGATCACAGCCTCCATCGAGGTCAAAGATGCTCTTTATTCCTGGAACATCATCATTCCCTGGCTGCCCTTGAAACCTGGGAACATCGCCACCTTTGCCCCACCTTCTCTGGCCATGCCAAGCTCAGCCCGGCCACCACCCAGGTTTGGGGTCACCAGTTCTCATTTTTAAGTAAAAAGGGGGAAGGGAAAGAGGAGAGGAAGCAAGACATGGGAAGGTCAAGTGCCTTTACCAAGGCTCAATGGCGCATCAGTGGCAGAGCTGGCATTTGAGCGCAGGAACGCCTGTTCTCTACACCAGTGCTGAAACATTCAGACCACCCTGCTGCCTCCAAGACCACACCGCCTCTGTGAAATGTGTGGAAATTTTCAGGCATTTTCCCTGATTTTTACAGGGATTTTTTTGTTTTTGTTCCACACTTGGCTCACAGCTGTTTCCCAAAATCAAATTGCTGAGGTGTTTCTGTCTCTTTAAAACTTCATAAACAGACACTTGGACAAAAACCATCAGTGAATCGCAGCTGCAGTGGGGGGATTCGGGTTAGCCATGGCAGGCTGAAATCGAGAAACCCAAACTGAGATACAGCCCTATCCCTCTGCCATCCCAGGCAGGGACTCTCAGCCACACACAATCCCACTGGCACAGGCCACAACCCCTTCGCTTGGCATAAAAGATGCTGGTGTCTGCAGAACCAAACTGCTCTTTGATTCCTCACAAGAAAGCATTTTCTGCAATAGCCGTTTTACCCCTTACTTCCAAAGGAAATTGAATCAGAAAACATTCAGGTCCTGTCCTATTCAGGAGCTACCAGACTCTGCTACAACTCACCATCTATTCTCCAGCAGGATTGGTGCCAGTTTACTCAGCTGAGTATCTGTACCATGTCACCTTGCTGCTCTGCTTGCAAGACCTGCAAAGCCCAAGTGTCTTGAAATCAGCCAGAAACCCTCCTTACCTCTTCTCAGCACCCATCCCTGGCCAGATGATGCATGTGCTGTCGATCAGGCTTCATTTCTGCCAACACACTCACCATCAACATCCCTGTCAACCCCACAGCCTTTTTTCTGAACCATGCATCTCCCAATAGGGCACATCAGGTGCATCAAAGTAGCAGGGAAAGATAACCAAGGCTTACCCCAGGCAGAGGCAATGCTGCTAGCAAACTACATTTAGATGTGACTCTTTCTCCTCCTTTCAAAAAAGAAAAGCAAAACACCAACACATCTGCAACGAAACCACATTCTGCAACTTGCCACCGAGGTTCTGCACAGCAAACAAAAGGTTAAACAAACAAAACCCTGAGCAATGTCTCAGGCTTGCCAGATGCCAAAAGAAAAAAAGGCAGTGCTTTCAGCCAGTGACATTTCTCCCCAGCTGTAGGTTCATATTTTTAATGTGAGATTGCAAGAATAATAAAAAAGGGGGGAGACAAATGGGGGGAGGCAAATATTTAGCTCACAACTGGATGGGAAATGAACTGGAAGCTTGCATTTGTGTATATTTCTCCCTGGTGAAGAGAAGGCAGCTGGTACATGCAAGGTCCTGAAAACCTGTCCTGACACCGGCAGAAGTGTGACCAGCAATACCTCTCCTGTGCCGGCTCATGCGTTTTCTCCTATCTCACTTCATCTCTCACTAAGCTCGAGCGAGCCCGTGCTATTGCAGATTTATCGCCATCTGAAAAACATTAAATATCTCAGGGTTTCAAATATTTGCAGACAGCTGAAGAAGTGGCTGTGATGGAACTGTCTCTTTCTGGCATAAAGCTATCAATTTTCCATGAAAGTTGAGGCCTGGATTTTTTTTATTATTATTTTTTTACCCCTGCTAAAGCACTGTAACAAATGACTTATTCCCCTTTTAGCGAATGTGAGGGAAGCGGACAGTCATTATTACCAAATGTGTGCACGCAGAAGTAACTAAGGGAAAATAAATCCCATTTGAAGGTTAATTAACTAAGGCAGGGTCACAGCTTGACAACCTGCCCTCAGCAAAGGGGAAGCACAACGTCGGAGCAGCTACGAAGCAGAGCTGTAATGAATTGTGACTTGAGGCTTGTCTATGCAGGGAAATTACTGCACGGCAAACTACGGGCTGGATTTATAGTGCTCACTCCACATTTATAGCGTTAAACCCTTTGTGCAGACTAATCAGGAACTAGTTTACCTCATTTACCTTCTGACAAATGCTGCTCTGCACAGGAGCCTGCAAGAGCAAATTGAGCTACATCGACTCCTTGGATTTTGCCCACCTCGCTGGTTTTGCACAGTGAGCAACAAGTCAAAGCTGATGAGCAAGGGATGGGTAAGGAGAAGCATGTTCAGTCCCCAGTACATGAGCAAAAGCTTGGGCTTGAGCTCAGCACCCTTAAGTGCCTCCAGAAAGCCCCCAGGGTTGGACAGAAACAACGATAGTCACATCCAGCCTTGGGAGAAGGCTGAGGGTAAAGCAGTGCAGAAATCGGGGTGCATTTGCCATCCCAGCATCTTGTTCAATCCGCTCCCCACCCCATCCCTGCCTGTGGTACCTCTTACAGCCTCTCGTGCCCAGAGGAGCAGGAAAAGCCACAGAGGTTTGGCCCAGAAGGCTGCAGGGAGCCAGAGCAGCGGTGGTGAAGAGAGCCATGGTTTCAGTGCAAGGCACCAAGCAGCTCCGGTAGAGAGGAGAAGGGCTGAGCCCAACCTAGATCTCTTCCAAGGAAATTTCTAAAGAGGAGCAGCTGGTTCACTTTCATTCTGCCTGGCTTCTTGGCCAAGCTGAAGGGCACCGAGCCAATATCAGACCACCTCAGTGCTGAACAAATACTCCCACCACAGAGGTTTTGTGCAGATCGGCTGTTCTGCTTGCACCGCTTTGCTATACAACAGAGACTACAGGGTCAGCACACTGCAAAGATGAGCTGCGCTGGGCATCAGCTGGTGGAGGGTACAGAACCAGAGCTGGCATGGGCAACACCAGGCCAGTAAAGGTGACAATATCTGTCAATCAGTGTGCGGAAGCGTGATATCTAAAGCCAAGTCATTTAGGGTTGCTTCACAGATGCAGACTCACATGTGTAAAACTAGTTAAGACACCAGGTGTCAGAAGTGCTGGGGAAGGTCAAATATGCCATCAGTGGTCAAAAGCACACACACCTCTTCTGTCTTTTTGGCCTTTTGAGGCACCATACAGGCAGGGATAGAAGCAGATGTCAGTAGGAGGAGAGAGAAGTTGTGGGAAGAAGTATCAGATCGGGATCTGCCGCGAGTCCCTACAGGGACCTCAAAAAATCACTTCACCTCCCTGTGCTTCTTTCCCTGCAAGAACAGACAGCAAGTGACCTCCTCTGGGGGAAAATTTCCCAAGTCTTATGGGGTCACAAAGCTCTGATAAGAAGCAACTCAAGCCAGGGCTTTCTCCACAAACTGTGGCTACTTCCAGACCACATTTCCTTGCGTAGCAGAAAGGATGGCTGAATTTCAGGGGTAACCACAAGGTGCGAAACATGCTTTCTGTCCAACAAGGTCTCCACCACAGTGAAGTAGGCCAGCAAGTGGGGGACATGCCATACGGTGGGCTGAAAGCTCCCCCTTTTGGGGAGATCCCTTTGGAGACAGTTCCAGCACAAAGAGGAGGTGTCTGGCAGACACATTTCCACGCTAAAACCAGAGATCAGCAGTCATTTCTGCTCTTATCTCTCATCTGCTGTGGAGCTAATGAAAGGGGCTCACTATTAATGTTCAACCACACTCCTCCCCTTGGGACCTGGAAATCCACCACCTCCTGTCCGCAGCAGCAGTTTTTCATCTGCCACTTCATCTCAGTTTTCTTTTCCTCCTCCTGAACTGTGGGCTTCACAAAGCTTCTGAGGCAGCTGCTTTGCTGAAAAGGAAATGCTCAAAGCCAACTTGACTACAAGGTGAGCCCTGCTGAAGGCTCAAGTCAGCTGGTAAAAAGACTCTTCTCCCCAGTGGTCCAAAACCCAAAGGACATGGAAATAAAACCACCAGATAAACTGCTGAAACAAGAAACAGACACGCAGGCCACCAAAAGACAGCAGTCCAAGAGGCACTATCTCAGCAAAACCACCTGGCAATTTCAGATGAGCCATCGAGAGGTTTATTCCTACCCAGCATGCTCTCCTAGAACTTCATAGAAGTCCCTCTTTCAGCACCAAGTGACCTGCCCAACATGGTAACACCAAGCAAGCCACTCAGCTAATATCTCCTGAGTCTCCTACACGACCCTTTTCCCTGCCCTCTAACTTGTTTTTATTTCTCCCCACTCCACCTTCTTTGCTTTCCGTGCATAAATATACTATTCATTACACACTCCTAACTCAAAGATTCTTTACTTTCACCTACTCTTCTCTAAGTACTGCAGAATCAAGCATCTCACAGCCTTTCACAACGCTGGCATCATGCTACCAGCACCAGGAAATGCCCTATGAAATCAATTGCAAGATGATTTTCCATTGTGGCCCATCAGATGAGCCCCTTCATCAAGATGCACAAGAAGTTCAAGGGAAGGAAAAACAGTGGGAAAGGGGAAAATATATTTTGGTTTTTAATTTTATTTCAATGCTCTGTTTCAAAATACAGATTTGCATTCAACACTGGATATAGAGATTGCATCCCCATGAAAACATAGATGGCCCCTTCTCTACAAAAAATAGCTTGGTGAATAAAATAGGTATAAAGCCCCATACTCTGCAGGCTGGTCCTATGATGTCACAGCCCACCGATGTGTGCATACTGTCATATGTTTACATACTCAAATATAAAGAATATTTTATGTAGGAGTTCATTTCCAAGGCAGTGTTTATGCAGAATTAGGAGGGCCTGTTCTACAGAAGCAAAGGGAGGTTAAAAGGGCTGTGTCACTGCACTGATTTACAGGCTGCCTGATTTAATTAGTATTTGAATACGATTATTTTGGGGGCTGTGGGTGGTCATTCACAAGGGAATGCGAATATCATCATTTGAAGGCTTTTCATTCATTTATTTCATGGGCTCACATAATTTTATGAAACCAAAGCACATGAAACTGCCAAAAACCCAAACGCATCTTTTTCAGGTACATTTGTGCAGCACCTATTCCCAAAATACCACAAGAAACAGGTAAGAACCTTTATTCCTCAACCTGTAAGGGCAAGGCTGCAGCATCCATGACACAGACACATAGTCTGGGGAACAAAAAGGTTCAGCAGCCTCCTCCAGCACAATGATGAACAATGACTCCCACCAACGCTGTCCTGACCATGAGGGTCCCTCCCTCACACCCCCACCCACCTTGCATTTCTATGCTGTGTGTGCTTATATAGTCTCATTCTTATTTTAAGAACATTAATATATACATTTGAAAACCAAAACCATTTAAAAAGTAGTTGGCTCAGACTTTTACTGGAACACGTGCACAAATATGTTGTTTGGATATTTTTTACGGCCATTAACTTTTCCATATATAATCCAGACCTCCCATTAGGTGTTGTGAACTGGATCACCTCTTTACTTGCCAAGTTATATTTCAATTAAATTAAAGTCACCTTTGGTCCTAATGAACCCCTGTTGTTTGCCTAATGCCATGATTAATTCCAGCTGCAAGAAATAGTATTAGCCTGGGTGGGTACATGGTTGAAGACTCTGCTTCTCCTCCAAGATTTATGGGCACTAGAGAAAGCTCCATAACTCGTGAGTATATTACTATTCAGGCAATAAACAGAGGCTTCTGCTACAACAAGCCTCCACTAGTGCTTCAGAAACTGGGATTCACCCTTAATTTGTTTCTGCAGTAGAAACTTAACATATTTATTTGGGCACAGACACCCAACTCCTTTCTTTCAAAGCTCATTAGAAAGGGAGGCAGCCCATAGACCTTGAGTGGTCACCTGGTGGCAAGCACCATCACCTGGGGAACAGCACAACCAGGAGGGACTGCAGCCTGTCCCCTCCATCCACACCCTCCTGAGGTTCCCTCAGACAATATTACCACACTAGATTTACAGGACCCCAAAGACAAGAGCAAACAGGGGCCACATTTTATCCTGTGATCCGAGAAGCACTGAACTAATTCCAGGGCTAATGGTTCATTTTGGAGCCAAGAGTGACTACCTAACATGGAAAAAGAGCATTGGAAGTATTAAACAACAACAAAACAGAAGCAGCTGGAATTATTACAATACATTCAGTTACTGATAACTAGTTGTGCCATACAAGGCATTATCAAAAAAAAAGGAAATTGTGCTGCAGAGAAAAGCTACATACAACAAGAAAATAAACAGCAAAGTTAAGGTATGCATGTTTTATCCTGGAAAAGCACAGCCCTCCAATATTTTCTCCACATTTGTTATAACAGCTCTTTGCACTTAACTAAATGTTCCCTTTCTGAACAATTTCCTGTGATGTACAGATTCTCATGATCAACACCCACTGATGAGCTGGTCCTTCATGACTTTATCTAATCCCCTTTATATCCTGCTTGCACTTATGCTCACCATGCCATCAAAGAGCAGAGTCCCACCGCTTTATTACC
This sequence comes from Columba livia, assembly GCF_036013475.1. Lineage (NCBI taxonomy): Eukaryota > Metazoa > Chordata > Aves > Columbiformes > Columbidae > Columba > Columba livia. The sequence continues at coordinate 2,560,619 of NC_088609.1, forward strand.
TGTGGTGTGGCAAAGGCGGGTCCCTGCCACGACACTGCGGTGCTGAAGGAGCTGTCAGCTCTGGCCGTGGTATCTAAATTCTGACTGTACTCCAAGAGCCCCCAAGAGAAGATCATAGTGACCTGCAGAGCTCTTGCCCTTTTTTTTTATTTCACAGGTTTACAGGTGAATTTATTTGTAGCCAGACTCTTCTCCATTCCCCCTCCTCCTCTCCATATTATTAAGCCGCAGAAGTTGCTTGAGTATTCAAAACCATGACTAGATTATCAGTCCTTTTATTAGTGCCAATGATTATCTGATACCATGACCTAGCCTGGCCACTTGCTTCACACCTTCCCAGCTCACATAAGCTGTCCTTAATCATAGTTGCAGAGATTTCCAAAGAGGGAGAACTTAGCAAGTCCAGCACCACAAGCTCAGAAAATAAAGCACAGTTCAGCCTGTCCAGAGGTGGAACAGACGGGATATCTCAGCTATATGAAAACTTCTGCCTTCTCCTCAAAAGACTGCTGACAGAACCCTTCCTTAGGGTTGTATCTGTGCAAGATGATACCTGTTGCTGACATCCAAGGCAGTCCTTTCCTGACAACCAGCCTACAGGATCAGTTGTTGGGAGAATTTAGCCACATTTAAACACAGATAAATCAATAATAACTAGAGCTGGATGGAGTTTACAATATTATTTTAGATAGGCCAGGGTAGTAGAAACAAACATCCATTAGTCTGAAGTTTAGACCTGTCTTTGTACAGCAGTTCAGTACTGTGAAGCCTAAGTACGAAGTTAAATAGTTGCACAATTATCGTTTTCGGTTCCCATGACTTCCCTGGCATCCACCTCATCTAGACCAGGACTGCACTCTAGCAAGAGTGAAAAGGCAGAGCCAAACCATGTTACATATAGCTCCGCAAAGAAATACAGAGGCTCAATAGGTTTCAAGCAAACCCAAGAATAACCATTACGCTGTGGAAAGTATTTGCCATTAAAACATTTTTCATTAAAAGTGGCATTTCTGAGACTTCCATCCTGCTGAAAAGCAATACCAGCCTCACGTCAGGTCTTGGAGAAAAATTTCCATTTCTATAATTAACTGCTCTTTTGAGGTTGTATTGTTCGCCTTTCACAGAAAATCTCAGCAAAATTTCAGTGGTTTAAAGGCAGCCAAAAAGGTGTCCTGTTCCATTTTTCAGGATGAATTTGTGGTTACGAGGCATCTAAGAGATCTTCAAGCTATACATCGGATGCAGAGCGAACACAGGGTAAACATCCATCCCAGTGACACCAAAGGCAAGGAAAATGAAAGGCCCAGCTCATTCTGCAAGCCAGCTTTGACGCTGGAGCAGCTACAAAGTACTATCTGCTGGTCAACAGTTGCCACAGGACCACAGAAGAGCTAGAAATAATGCAAGAACCAGGCTTGTACAACATGTTCCTTCTCCTGACACACCTTTTCTCTGAAGCTTCGTTACTGACTTACAAAATAACATGTGAAGAGTCTACAGAATGAAGACAAAGCCTTAGACAAGGAACCTAAAAGGAAACTCAAGAAGTTCAAGCAAACTGCACCCACACAGCATCCAACTTCTAACCCAGCTTGGTTACCACCCTGCCATTACTCCAGCAGGGAGAGACCTTCATGCGTAAATTGGTGTTGGTCCCAGCAAGTGCAAATTCACTTTTTCCAGACAAGTAGAGCATTGAATGAGACCCTGTTATTTCCCCAACCTCCAGTTTGGGGTTGTTAACACACAAAGGTTATTATACCAGCCACTAGAGGAACCTGCCCCGCATGATGTGTTACTATAAAGTCTTCTGGTATGTGTGTAGCATTTCAGAGATGTGCAGGGACTGGCAAAACCCTCTAAAGTAACCCCTAGAACAGAACTTAACCCACTTACTCCTGCATTCAGCCCAGTAACTTCCAACTGGACAGGACATATAAGAGAACATTCATACTGATTTTAAGACCAAAGACAAAGATTCCACAATTTCTCTTTACATGTTGCTCTTCACTATTAAAAAAAATAATAAATTTCTTAAAATGTACTCTAATTTTACTTTTAATTTAGATCTGGTATCCAGCTGCTGTTTTTCTCACTCTCCTCAAGTAGCTTAATCAGCACATTTGCTCCTGGTGGTACCAGTCCACATTCTAATTAGATAATATCAATTTCATCTTTAAGAGATGAAAATATTTATTCTCTTTACCTTGTAAGCTAACTCTAAAGACATTAATGCAATTATTCTAATGATTTCTTCATTCCTCCTAAAAATGTTGAGCCCACTCTCCCACTTTTTCTATCCCTTGATCAGCCTTCAAAAATCAAGCTGCTGTGAATTGGATGGGAAGGGGGCAGAAACAAAAGAGAAAGCAAGTCTAGTTAATGTCCCTCAAGAGAAAGGAAACCAAGACAGTTCACCTGCCCCATGAACATGGAAATATGGCCAGCTAAACACCACAAAGAGCACAGAATCAGGTGCATCTTGTGCATATTGCAGCCCAGAAAATCTTTAGCAGATCAGAGGAACGAGACATCATTTCGGACAAGAACATATGAAAAAGTAAAGGTTGCAATGATTATTTCACTGGACCCATTACTCAGGAAAGCCTTATTTTCCTTTAAAGCAGAATTTTCTTCCATTTCAGGAAAGGGGTCAAGCACAGCCTTGCCATTTAAGCTGCGTATTTCTGGGATACAGCTCTGGAGCTCACATGTCAGAGCTGGTCGAGAGACTGTGAAATAGCTGGTCCCATTCTCAGGAGAAGACATCCTGCCTGAGTACAGGGCATCATCTTAGCTCTTCTGCTCCAAAGCCAAAAGCATCTGGTGCTCAGCCCTTCCCCAGCCCCCATAACACCAGATCTAATGCTGCCTTCTGCATCAAAGCCAAGCAAACTTGAGTAGTGCCCATTTTTGTGGCCTCTGGCATCCACGATCTCTTTGTCAAAGCCATCTCTTGTTTTGCTACTGAATCTTGGCCCAGCAAAACTCAATCCTTGGCACATCTCCCTTCTCTCTACCACTTAAATATCACTGACACATATAATTAACACCAGGTCTAACATACCACTCAGCATTTTAGAGAATCCAGTTTCAGCTGCTGTAGTGAAGCTCTTTGTGCCAAAGATGGATAAACAGACTCCAGGACATAAAGGTGGGTCAAGAAATACCTGCAGGAAGTTTTTCCACTCAGTCAGTGAGGATTTTAATCTGTATTTTAGTTGCTAGATAAAGGAAGAGGGATTGTTATGGTTATCGCTTCTGTATCAATATAAAACTTGTTTACACACAAAGAATAAATGCCTATTTTATATATAGAATAAGATATTACACAGTCATAAATGATCCCCAAAGTCCTCACAGTTAATCAAGGAGGCAAATCACCCAGGAAAAAGAGTCAACCGCAAATTCCTCCCAGAGCTGCTGCTATCTCCACTCTTTCTCAAACAAACTGCCCAATGCCTCATCCAGAGACCTGAACAAACAACTGAGTGAGAATACACGAGGAAACCTCAGCAAAGCACGAAGGTAACAAGAGGAACAGATGCATTCCCAGCATTTAGTAACTGATTTTTCCTTCTGTGCCATTCAGCAGACACCGTTCAGCCCCAGGACTTTGTGCCAGATGTGAGGACCATGCAGTGAAGCCCCTGGCTGGGGCTGCATGTACAGACACATTAGATAAGCAGAGCTTCTACTCTACCTGTGGTCAAGCCCATCCAGAAGGAGGGAATTCCCAGAAAACCCAGATGCTGCAAACACATCCTTCCCCAAAACAAAAAGGAATATTTTCAACATGGTTTCACAGAGACAAAAGACTTGGTTTGTTGAATTAGTGTTTGATTACACTCCCAGCTGCACCTGATCTTCACTGCTCATTCACCACCCTGAGAAACACCTGAAGCCAATCACCCACCTGCCCTAAAACAAAATGGCTAAATAAGAACAGCAAAATCAGACTTGAAAAGCAGTTTCACATGCTATGAAGTACTACATCTGCCACCCTGGACCACTGCAAGCAAATGGTTGACCCACGTATGTCACTCAGCAGGTTTGTTTAGCATGAAACCTCAGATTCTGCAGGCAACCTTCTCCTGTCCTGCCCACCTGTGTTACTACATGGGACAATTTAGCAGGCAATACAAATCCCTCCAGTCCCTTATTTTCAGAAAGCTTGCAAACTGTGTTTTTAAAGTTCCACACAATGTAACAAAACAAAATAAACTTCTTTGCAAAACAAAACAAAAAATCCAAACACATTCCAAAGTTGTTTTCTTTAACGTAAAACATGCAGAAAACATACAAACCCCAACTTTTTAACCTTTCATTTGACAACATAAATAAACATAACTGCCATCCATTTCACATCTCAGTCCTCAAACCTAGAAGAGCAGCCCTGTTCAACAGACAGGGACAAAGTTGCCCTAAGCAGCACTGAATGAATTAGTGAAACACCACAGGAGAACTGGGGACAGATATGAACAGGGCAAAGTTGTGATAAGCTCCACATGGTTACAACAAAGCAGTAAACATGACAACATGCAGCTTCACCTTTAGACTCATCTGTCCAAGAATAGTTAATATTTCTTACCTGTGAGCCCATGATAGGTGGAGACACATAAGGCCAAGAGGACAAGCTGGCTGCCTGGCATCGCTGGTTGAGCTGCTTCTCTTCCTTTGGAATAAAACACGTTCCTGTGTCCTTACCTTGCAATCCAGGAGCAGGTTTCCAGCCAGGCACTGCTGTCCTGTCCAACCACTGATCCCAGCTGCTGGCATCCCAGTGAACCTGGGCAGAAGACAAAACAAAGACTATCACAAGCTGCCTGAGATATTCCTCTCCCCCATACTCCAATCATCCAATTCTATCAGTCACTAACACCTTTCAAAAGCAAGCCCTGGTAGGTATGCAAAACATGGACTGCCCTAAAAACAAACCAAACCAAACTCTTCAAAGCTGCAGCCAACATCTCCTTGCAAATTAATTGAAAAATCCAGGGCAGGTTCTTCCCTTTCTCTAATGACACCCCAGAGCCTTCTCCTGAACATGGAGGTTGAAACTTCAGGCAGATTCATCTAGCTAACTCTTTTCACCTGGGATACTCATAACTAAGCCCAAAATGGATCTGCTGGCAGTGCTCGCCCCAGCTGTCACATTGCTGGCACCTGGCCATACCCCTGAGCAATAAAGCAGACAAAAGCACAGAGAAAATGATGGAATGAACTCTTGGAACAGCAATAAGCTCATGCAAGAGCTGCAAACCCTTCATTTGCAAATCAAGTTCTGGCTGACACTATGGCAACTGGGCCACAAGAATCTTCCTTTTCCATATAAATTAGTCCCATTCCTACTGCTTATTTTTTCATGCTTAGCACCAAAAGCTTTATCCAGACTACGGTTATTTCATCATCAACTTCCAGCACAGGCAGGTTTCTGCCTAGAAAGAAATAACAAGTTTTCGGAAGGTAACAAGAAGTTTTCTGAGCACACAAGATGAATATGCTTTAAGACCCTCCAGTTAAGTTACAGATACAGTGCCAAAGTCAGTTTTAAAAAGGCAAAGGTTCATTCCACCGCAATACGACAATTTATATCCCAATACTTCAAGAAGAAGCAAAGTTTATACTCTAAAAACAGTTCTATAAATACTTTTATCAAAAAGACTAGCGGAGAGGGGCTAATCTTTTTACATCTCTTTTTTTCTCCTCTCCCAGCTCCTTTATCTTTCCCCTACCCTTTTAGTATTAAAAAAAAAGGAGGAAATACCAGTTATACACAAAAGGTTCAGCTCATGCTTTTTTTTAAATTCCATTAAAAATAGCTTCAGAAAGCAAGTAAAATATTATTTTACTCCCACAAAAAACCCTCAAGTTTCTCCAAAACAAAATTTAAAAAGAAAAACCTTCCCATCACCTTCCCTTCCTCGGTATTAACCAGCCTGTTTCTACAATTAGGGCTCTACATTTAAAAATCCTCCTAACAAAGGCATAACAAACCAACATTAAGGTGGTTTATTGTTACTTGGTAGCTCAAAAATTTCTGCTTTCCAGCTAAAACACCAGCCTGGCTCCACAGCCTCAGAAGAGCTACAGCTGAGGTCAGGACCCCTAATCCCAAAACCTCCCTTAATTTTACAATCAACAAATCCATCACTTGTGAGTATCACAAAGATTATTTTCCAAGTAGCAGAGTGAGATTGTTTGGCTAATTGGAGGGCAAGAAGAAGGAAAAACTTACACAGGGTTTGCCAGCAACCTGAATTTCCTCCAAGCAGGACAAACACCTCCTACCCATACTCAGCACCATGTGCTGCAGCTGCTGCTAATACGGGGCTCTTTATAGGAGGGGTGCCTGTGGGTGAGGTTTGTCATGACTGGGAGGGGCCTATTGTGACAGGGCAGGGCCCATTGTGACCAGATGGGGCCAACACACTGTGGCCACCAAGCAGTGACAGGCAGCACCAAGAGCATCGCTGCCCTGGCTCTGGACCAGGACTGCTTTGCAGGATTTGGGTTCTTTAAATGATCTTTTTTAAGTGCACGATCCAAATCGATGGCACCTGCTGCCCTCTACATTAAAGGTAAAGCCAGGCATTTCAGTGCTTCACAGCAATATTTGGGCCAAGTTACTGTCTCTGAGTTAAGGGGTGCCTAGGCTGATTCCCCATCCAGGATGTTTGTGTCAACAGCATTCAAGAAACAGAGGACTCCAAGCCAACTTCTACAACAACTAGAGGCTCCAGCATTACACCTAGTAGATTCCATGCTGAAACTTCTGTCGAGCCTCATCCAAGTGCTGGCCTAGGAAAGCAGGAGAGAAATTCCCTTGCTGCAGTCTGCAAAAGCTCAGTTTTAGTTCATGAGTGCTGCAGATTTATCAGAAGAGGTGGGAAGCATCGAGCATACCTTGACTGACTCTCCCTTCCTCGCTGAGCTCTGCCGCACGCTGAGTTTAAAATAGGTTGGCCACAAGCCTTCTGGATGCAAGCGTGGAAACCGCTCCACGGTGGCTGAAGCCCGGCCAGGGCTTTGGGAGGTTCTGTGTGGTATTTCTGGGGCTTTCCACCCAAAACGGATCAGGAAAAGCTTTTCAGCATCTGTGCTAGGAACTGGGAAATACAGTGTCTCCACCCCGCAATATCTCGCCTAATAATTTCATGTTCCATATAAGAGTTCTACCTCCTCTGCCCACAGAATCAATGATCAGATAAAAAGGTAGAAGGGCCAAGAGATCAAATGGGTCTCCTTGAGCTCTGTCTCCTTGAGACTGCCCTGTATAACCCTGGGGAAATGGAACCTGAACACTGCCTCTTTTTGGTGTCCTGGCACATGGTAATTCAGACACCAATGGGGTTTCCAGACAACTGCTGGATGCACCTGAGAAATAAACTCCCTCAGCCTGATTTTCCCCTAGAAATAGTTCATCAAAATCATGCATGAATGATAGATGTGCATCTGGGAAGTTCAGAAATCAAATCAGACCAACCAGTGCTACAGCTAAAGCTAAAATCTGTTCTCATTTCAATGAGGTAAAGCTAAAATATATTTTCATTACAATGAGGTGAAATAAAGAGCTTTATCTACCTGCAAAAGCAGATATCTATCTATCTATCTATCTATCTATCTATCTATCTATCTATCTATCTATCTACCATCTATATATCTGTGGTCCCTTCCCTAGAATGGTGGGAAAAGCCACTTTGCTCCTCAACTCCCTTGTAAGCATTGCACCCGTATGAAGACCATGTTCAGACTCAGTTATTTAGGGCAATTTTTTTCCTTTCTATGCAAACTGGGGTCTAACAAAGCCAAGAACAGCTCAGTGTTTCCAGAGCTGGCCAAGGATGTCTGTTGGCATTTGCTCTCTGCATGATGTCAGAACTGTGAAGATGCCACAGGAGCCACAACCCATGTGGAGTGGGAGAGGAGGGTGCAGGGAAACAGGGTTAGAGTGGCAGAGGACACCAGTGGGAGAGCACACGGCTTGATCTCCAGCTGCCCCCACAGCACCATTGCAAGCAGCTTTTTGACTCCAGAGCCAGCCCCATTTTTACAAGCGTGGGGTCTTCATGTTGTTTCAAGCACCATTTGCTGAAGCGCGGCCGGGGTCCAAATAGCTGTATTTACAACCAGCTGCAAATACACCAACCCTCACTACACACAGACGCTGCACAAAGATTTCCTGGAGGGTGGTGGGAAGAGATCTGGGTCCCTGACTCAACCCCACATTTGCAATGCTTGATGGGGTACACGTGCACTGCTGCAGCATCCGTACGTCCTTCCCCACCTCACCCAGCCCTGGTTGCAGACACATGATGGCTCTGCTGGCTTCTGGTGGCTTTTGCAGATCAGAGGGTTCATTCAAGGACATCCAAACTATGTAAAACATATCACCCCATTCCTTTATGCTACAGTGGCTTAAGATATACTACTGCCCTTTCTCTACACAGCACAGCAGATGTGGAGCCAGGAGCTTGAATGGAGCATTAAACCACCACTGTAGATGCATCAGTTTTACTGGTTTCCCCCAGGTCTCTGCCTCATCATGTCTCACACAGCCTAAAATCAAAGCCAAGTGAAGGATAAACAGCACAGACAGTCTGGGAACGCTGGATATCACTCCACTTTCTGCATGACCGCCATGGGCTTGTCTTCCTGGATTTCATAGCCCTCCCTGGGCTCAACCGTTTGTTTCATTGCGCCATGCTTGGCCTCTCCTCCATCCTCCCCATGACTCCTCACAGTCGGGGGTCACTGGAGCTCGAGCTGCTGAGCCTCCCCAAGACCCCATCGCTCATTCCCAACCCGTGAGTCACTTCCCCTCATCAAACCTCACCTTTCAACTTCCATTTTTCATTTGCTTATGATTTGCTCTCCATCTCCACAGGGTTTTTTGCACACAGTCCCGTTGGTCCAGGCAGGAGTGCGGCTACTGGTTTCAGCAGGAAGACACCACATAAACACATAGGGTTAAATCTTCCCCCCATGCCACACAGCACCAGCCCCCGCCGAGATGGGTTGACTTGCATCAGCTGAAAATCTAAGCTGTGTTGCTGTGCTCACTTGGGGTTTCTTTTCTCTCAAGAAAACACCATTATTGGATGATGAAAAGTTGATTGGAAATGGAATTGAATCCACTTTTTAAAATATCACTTTTTTTCCCATTTCACGTGCTTTGGAACTGGCAATTTTTCTATGATTTTTCATCAGTAGTTTTTGTTGACGCTATTGTAATTTTTGGAAACCATCAGAAACATGGCTTTTGGTAAGAAAATATGGTGTCTGGCCAATAAAAGAACGGCTATCAGGATTTCAAAGAGCATAGTGAAAAATGACCTGTGATTTCATTTAAAACAAAAATGAAAATTTAATTATTGCTAATATAGCTTCATGAAAATTCATTTTCATTGATCTTAAAAATGACATATTGTCTGTGCAGCACCATAAACTTTAGCTCATTGTAAAACCGTGCACACTGCCTTTCACGGCTTTGCTATCCTCAGCCCCTGGCAACCATCAGCAAAGTGACTTCTGAATGGGGGGGTCCATCTGGGCCTTCTGGCTCAATGGTCTCTGATGGACACATCCCCTATGGTTCTATCTCATTTAAAGCATTGACTCTTCTGTAATATCTTCATTAAAGCAGTCGTTCTTCTTTCATTGTGTCAGGTTTGAATGGGAAAGCCCTCTGTGGAAGAAGCAGTGTTCAACCAAAACGAGCAAAAGCATGGCCAGCCCCAGGATTTTAGCATATATAATAAGCAGTACCTATGGTCAGTGCAGAGATAATCCAACAAGCACTATTGCCCCTTTCAAAATGTCACTCCTGCTTTCAGCATCATCCTCCTGGGATCTCCTTCCTTTGCACCCTCGGATCACTAACGCTCAATGACAGTTAGTGCCATTTCCCGAAGGACTTGCCACCTGAGCACTCTCCCCTCTTCGCTGAGGGGATGATCTTGCCCAAATGAGGTTCCTCCTCCTAGAATCTCTTGCAAAGGTTGCAGCCTCCGCCCAGACCTCTCCAGACAGGCATCTCTTCCAAATGACCCCAGGGCAGAGACACCTGCAGGAACCCATGCAGCAGGGGTTGTATAACTGCAGCCACCCCAGGAGATAAGAACATTCTTATTTTTTGCAACTTCTAAACAACAAGCTCAGACCCCGCAGATGCTGCCCAGGGCCACATGCACAGGCTGGGAATTACAGCAGGTGCAGTAGAGTTTCATATGGCCACCAGTCCAAGCGCTTAGCCAAAAAACACCAGCAGGTATATTGGGATCTGGAGTTGCTCCTCTGGCTTGCCAGTGGCTCACAGGCACCTCAGCTTTCTCCTCCTGTTATTAAATCAACTGTTGCCGAACATACTCTCCCAGCACCTTCCCTAATGCAAAGGCTTGCTGATCATGGACCCCTATCGCCAATTTGAAGGGTACAGACAGGGAAGTGAACAGTGAGCCCAGCCAGGGACAAGGGACTGCCCTCCCGTGGATGCTGCCCTCCATTCCTCCTGACCATGGGCCAGTGACAAGGGGGGCAGGGAACCAGGGACAGACAGGGTTTAGGAGGGTCCTCCAGTCCCTGCACCTACCCCAGGGAAGCCCAGTGGTGCAGGCGCATCTTCCCCATCCCCAGCTCAGCAAGCCGGAGGTGAATTACTGAGGACAGCTGAGACAGGAGGCAAATGGCATCGTGCTGAAGCCGAACCAGGCCTGTGACTGTGCGCTGTGGGATCCTAAATATTTTGAGGGCAAAGGTCATGAGAACAGGACACTCCTTGACAGTGATTTTCTGTCCACCCGTGCAGCCAGGACATGGGGCTGCTATGCCTAGAATGACCCCAGGTATGAGCCGGACCCAGTGCCCTGGTGGGTCACGCTGGGGTTCAGTGGTACCATAGGCAGGTCCTTGTCTTTCTCCAGGTTTTGGTTGCCTCCAGGGCCCGGCATGATGCCCTCCCTGTGACCAGTCAGTATTTACAATGGACCACGTGGTGCAGCACAAAGCCAGGACAAAAGTGCCCACTGGCCACACCACATCCTCAACAGAGCACAGTAGGAGCTGCCACATGGCACCTCACCATGTCCCCTGTGCCTCCCAGCCAGGTCCCTAGCCGTTGCCAAAATAAACACTTGGGCATGGCAACGCTGACATTTGCTTTCCGCGAACAGGCGCTGGGAGAAGGAAGCAGCCGTGTTATTTTTTACAGGCTGGTCACGAGGCAGCAGACAACCTGCTCAATGCTGGGCGTTCAGGATTGTATCTGCCCCCGTGACTTTGTGGCTGTCTCCTCTGTATCCCGATTGACCCTTCCACATGGACATCTTCTCCCTCTGAGCTCACTGCCATGTCCTGAGCCATGGAGATGTTCCCAGGTGTCTTTGCGGGGTTAAACATCTCTTGCCACGCTTTGCTGTCCCTGTGCCAGGGCTGAGAAGGTGCCCAGGGCAGCAGCCCCACAAGCGGGAAGGTTGAGCAGGGCACAGCAGCAGCAGCAAGTGTGGTCCCATCAGGCAGGGGACAGGCAGCTGGCACACAGTCCATCCCTCCCCCGAAAGAGCATCGCTCCATAGAGGGGGTCACATCTCTGCTTGATGCTGGTGACAGTAGCAGCCCCTGCACTTGGCTGGTGGCTGTCACTGCGTGTAGGCAGGGGCAGTGAGCTGGGATTTCACCTGCTGGCTCTTTTCATGCTGGGAGAGGTTAAAAAGGCATCTAGAGAGAGGTTAGAGGGGTGAAGAAGTTGAGCAAAGTGTCCTGCTGGAGGACGGGAAGAGTCAGTCCATCAGATCAGCACGACAAGTCCTTTTCCAAGGATTTGCTGCTCAGTTGTCCCAAGAGCAGCTGGGAGGAGGAAAGGCAGCCCTGTCACTGGGTATGTGTGCAGAGCTCAGCCCCACGAGCTGCCGCCCTGGCTCCTTCCCTTCCCCGGAGGCCACAGGAGATGTGCAGAGAGGGGATCCCGCGGATGCCTGCACTCCAGCCCACCCACAGGGACAGGCTTCTGTCAAACCTCCGATGGAGAAAAGGGCATGGAAACAATTAATAGAGGTGGGGAGAGGTTGCAATGAGGACACTCACCCCCAGGTGCCCACTGACACTGCAGAGTTTATCACCTCTCCCAATTCCCTATTCTCCTCCCACCTTAGGATTTGGGAATCAGGTAAGATCAGCTGAGGAAGCACTGTCACCCCTGGGATTTCCCCTGGAGGGATGGCTGGTACAGAGGGGAGTCCCAGGGAATGTGGTGCCAGTCAATTTTATTCTGGGAGAGACGCCAAAGTGGAGCACAGCTGTGGAAACAGGGGGTTTCCTCACGAGCAACCTGCTGTCCCACTGCCCCTGCCCTTGGCTGATTGCTGCAGGGAAAGCAGGGAGAGATTCCACATCCCACTCCCACACTCCAGTCTCCCCCCCAACAACTGCAACTTCAAATGCTCAGGGCTGTGTCTGCGTGAGCATTGCTGTGACACTCGTTAATTACCTGGTTAATTCAGTTCAGTGCAAAATGAAGGGGTTTATTTTTCTGGTTGTTGTCCCAGATGCTAAGACATCTGGAAACAACTCCCACATTTTCAAGCTGAACTGAGTATAAAAGAACAAGGTGCAGCAACAAAAATCCAGACTGTTAAATTACACATATTTTTATTAACACAGTGCATCACAAAAATTATCAGGGATCACAAGGCTAAACACGGAAACTGAGGTATGGAACAGCAAAGCAGCATCCCCTAGGATCTCTGCAGCATCATCCTCAGGACCACCCTGATCTCCCCCTTGGTGGAAAGGCTGGGCAAGGCTCTTGCTGAGCTGGCCCTAGGTCCTGTCCCTTGGACAGCAGCAGGCAAAGTATTTTGGTGGGGTATTGAGGGCATGCAGCCCTCAGGGCCCATGCTAGCGGCATGGGCGAATTCCTTGAAGCCACTGGATGCTTCTCACAGCTGCAGAATAAATTCAATAACAATACTATGAGCAATGCCTTTTTAATAGGCACGAGGTGAAAAGAACCCAGCGAGTCAATATTTGTGGACGAAAACAAAATAAGCCGAGCTGTTAGCACAGAGGAATGCAAGGGAGGCTGGGAGGCGGCTGCAGTAATTATTATTTCATCTGCCAAACAGCCACAGTCCTGCCCACTGCCTCCTTCCCCCCCTGCCCACACTGCCTGTGCTGGAGGGAGGGCTGGGGAGAGGCGGAGATGGGGCAGAAAAGAGCAAATGTTTTGGCTGCAGCAGCATGGGGCGTGTGGCTGGGCCTGGCTCAGCGCTCAGTCCGCCGGAGGGTGAGCGCTGCCCTGGCCCAAGTATTTAATGTCAGCAGCTGGAATGTGCTTAACACAACATTTTACAAGGGAACATTAGTCAAGCATCTGCACTGACAGAGCAGGTCAGCAAGAAGGAGCCGGCACATGGGAGCTTCAGGGAGACGGCTCTTGTTTCAGGAGAAGGAGGGCAAGGCTTGCAGGGACAGTGCTGGGACAGGCTGGGGGCAGTGGGACACAAAACAGGCCAAATAGCCGTGTTTTCATTCTGGCTGTCCCACCCAGCATCATGCGGGGGTGACACTGCTCTGCCAGTGGCAGGGTCCTGCTTCCCGTGCTCCCCCAGCTATTGCGTGTGTTGCCTGAGAGCCCTCCTTCAAACCCACTGCGATGTGGGATTTGGGGAAACCTGTCCAAAAGTACCAGGAGTACCAGTGTTTGGCTGTCTGCGGGTATTAGGTACAGGTGGCAGTTTTTGGTAGCACAGCTGAGACTTTGTTCCCTTGCAGCAGGGTCTCTTGAGACAGCCACTTCCACCTGAGCCAGAACCACCTGGCCACGGCAAGAAGCATCTACCCCAAAACAGCAGGAGGGAGATGTGCCACAGCCTGGAAATCTCCCAGAAATGGGTTCAGTGAAACATTAGTCAGCTTTGCCTGTAGCCTGCAAACGGCACTACCCTCCAGCTATGCCTGGAGCTATCCCTGTTCATTAGCCTTCTTGGCCCCTAGGCTTAAAAAAATCCCCCAGTGTCATGACTCCTTAATAAGATGTCATCTTCAGCCATGACAAACACGAGCGCTCAGTCAATAATAGCCCTACCATGTAATGTCATGCCTCCCCCATCTGTTGTAGTAATGACTGTGCCTCGCTCACCTGCCACCCTCTCCCGGCTGCTCCGCACGGGCAGCAGCCAAGCCAAGCCAAGCCAAGCCAAGCCAGGCTTCCCCGGCTGTGGCAAAGCTCAGCTGCCCAGCCTCTCTGACAGCTGCCCAGCCTGTTCTAGGGGCAGGCAGGGCAGCCAGCCCTTCTGCAGGAGAGGGGGGTGGTGAGAAGGGGAGCACGGCCCTCCAGCAAGATGGGCTTCCTCTCCTTTGTCCCTCTTTCCTCCTTATTCTTGCCTTTTTCCTCTTTTTATCTTTTTCTTACTTTCTTTGTCCTTCTGCATCTCTTTTCCCTCCCCATCCCCTATTTCCTTTCCTCACCTCCATGGTCCCACGTCCCTGTACTTGGTGCCTGCAAGCCTGTTTGAGCACAGTCTCTCTGCTTTCACAGCAAACCCATTTCCAAAAAGCTCTCTGAACTAAGGGACTAAGGGACAGAACAAAGCTAAAAAGAGTTTGAAAAGCTCACCTCAGCAGTTTTGGAACAGAGTTCCCCTTCTTCCCCCATCCTCTCCCACCAGAGAGCATCAACCTCTTTGTGCCTCAATTTACCCATCTGCATATCTGGATTAACAACCCAGAGCAAACCTGTTGTCATAGTATGGGTTTTTCACGCTGCTTGGCTGTGAGCACTTAAATCTGCTCCCCAAAAATCCACCTCCTATCTGAGCCATGAAGAGGAGACACCACTACAGAGCAACTATTGCTTGTCACGGCTTAAGTAGCCCCTGATTCCTCTCTCCCCACCATTACCACCCTTGGTGCAGTCCCTTGCAGGGGCTGGAGAGGCAGAGAAGTTGGAGTTGCAGAGCAGGAGTTAATTGTTGGGAGCAACTAAAAATAATTAAAAAAAAGAAGACTAATCAAAGCTTTTTCTACAGAGAGATTTCAAGTGTGTAATGTCCTCAGTCTGAAGTGAAGCCGGAGACAGACATGGCCTTTACAAGATGATTTTTTTGCCCCTTCTCCTTCCTGTGACACTTGGCTTACACTGAGTGCCTAAAGGACAGCAGGACGTGGCAGTGCTGTTTACTGTGAAAACTAATAGGGCCATGCCTGCTTTCATCGGGAGTGTAATCAGAGCCACGGGTAATGTTTTAGAAGGAACAGCAGCTTCAAGTGCAAGCAGGGATTTATTAGTGAAAATGAAACCATGCTCAAGCCTTTGCAAGTCTTATTTTAAGAGTCTGAAGGAGAAAGGAGCAGGCTGGCTGGCTGGGTGGCCAGGGAGGCAAGGCAGGCAGAGCTCTGCCACCAAGCAGTGGTGACAAGGGCTCATGACACCACTGGGCTGACATTCTTCCTCCGCCACAGGTTGTCTGCACAACCTTGGTCATGTCACTTAGCCTCACTGTGCTTCAACTCTTAGTCTGCACCGGGGGACAAAAGAATCACTACAGCTCTATACTGAGATGATACTTCTGTATAAATAAAGATCATTCTCCGGGGACACTACCAGCCTCTGCAGTCTCTTTGGAGCCACAGCAGGAACCAAGAGGGTGGCCAAGGGGTCCAACCGGCCCCTACGGGTTCAGAGAGCAGCTCTAGGATCTTCTCCCACTCTGACACTGCCATGTGACAGCACAGCCATGCACAGTGGGTGGGGACAGCAGGAGAACTGGAAAATATGTTCCAGCAGGTGGCCGTAGCAAGCACATGGATGCCCAGACTCCTAGAGTCTCTGGGTCTGCTACAGACCCAAAGTCCATCCCTTATTTGAGGTCCCTGTTTTCTGATGCCTTGAAACAGAAGCAGAGCAGTGGCCCAGTGCCACTGCTGGAAGGCTGAATTCGCAGTTTTGGCTGCTTCCCAGTGCTCCTGATGCTACTTGATAGGCTCAGGTGGCTCTTCTGTGCTGATGGACATAGGATGTCACACCAGTCCTCAGCTAGACCAGGGGAAGTGGCAAACACAGCCAGCTCCTTTGGGTTCGGGAAGACCAGAGTGTGACCTAAAAGTGCATTTCCAGGCTGAATTTGATGCTAGGAAGAGAGGAGAACCTGCTCCAGAGAGCATGACACATGTTCAGGGTCTGCTTCTCCATCCAAGGACAGTGTGGCTGATCAGCAGGGGTGAAATGTGCCAAAAAGATAGCCCTGCATTTCTTTCTCCCTTTTGAAAATCATGAAAACCTGAAAAGGGAGCATTTCTGTTTGGAAAAATCCTACTGAAGAGTCTTTCTTGCCCTCAGATGCCCTTGCCATCTGCGCACATAAGAAACACTTCATAAGGTGCTCATTTCCTCTTTAACTTTTCCATATAGCCCACAATAAGATCCCTAATTTTAATGGACTGTATGGATCTCACTAGCAGGGAATGGTTCCAACAGAGAGGCTTTAACCCTCTGTTTCAAGAGGATCAGCAATGGAACTTCTGGTCTCTTGCTTGGCCCCACTGCAGGAGCTGGTAGGATTTCTGCAGCCATCTCCACCAAAGCCTGCAGCCATCTCCCTACCTGCCAGAAGATGCTCAGACGTAGGTGCTCCGTGCAATGTTTGTGGGAACTTGCTCCTCTCCCACAAATGTTTATGAAGTGGTACAAGAAAAATCAGCAATACTTTGCCAAATTGGAAGATGTGGAGGGAGCTGGGCTTGTTTGACCAGAGAAGGTGACAAACGGGTGGTTACAGAGAAAACAGAGCTGAGCTCTTCCTAGAGGTGCATGGGAGGCAATGGGCACGAGGCAAATTCTACCTGGGTATTAGGAAAATAATTCCTAGTGAGATAAGCGACAAGAGAGAAAAGCCCATGGAAGAGTAACTTCCCTGGGCTGATCCTCTAGAGGAATAAAGAGCCTAAGGATATGACACTAGTGGGATGCAAGTGGTCTCAGCAGGGCACCACGCCAGATCTGGATCTGTGTTAAAACCCACTTAATGACTTGGCTGAGAGGCAGGGGAGAGTGTAATGCAGCCCAAAAGGTGTCACCGTGTCCCTTGCTTGGGGCACAGCTCGACTTGGCTGTCAGCAGCCTGGCTGGGATCTTGGCTGGGGAAAGCAGCACACAGGAGCTGATGGAGCTGTGACAGCAGATGGACAAAGGCAGAGCCAGGCATCAAGGATGCACAGAGCACACGTCAGAGGATCTGGGCTGGTTCCTGACAGCTTCTTTCTCTCAGAGCTCCTGGACATGAGACAAAACGTGATTTCTTGCTCCTTCCACTCAAAGGTGGCTGTGAAAGTCTGATTTATACTGAACATCCTGGAAGAGAAAAAAGCTTGGCTGTGGAACCAAGTTCAGCTCCCAGCCAGGAAAACCTTGTATAGGATCAACAAGTTTTAACCATGCAAATCAAACTTGGGTCCAAACAGAGCCCTGTTTCACAACTGTTGTGTCTCCCTTCCTCCCTGCACAGGCCCAGGCTACCTCCTCCCTCAACAAGCCCTCACATCCATTCCCAGGGGCAGACACAGGCAGGGATGGTGTAGACGATTTCTTTTCCTTCTCTCCTCTTTTCCAAGGTGCAGCCAAACATGTCACTGCTCTGTCTTTCACTGAGATGATTCCTAGCTGCCAAAATGTACTGGCAGAGGTCCGCTCGACTGTGAGCCTGTCACCAAAAGCCATGGTTGAGTGCAGCCTCATGCTATGAGACCCCAGGAGAAGGAATTGCTTGGCTCAGTTGCCAGCAATGAAGGTGGGCAGGCAATCTTTTTCATCCGTGCCTTTGTTTCCCCAGGTGAATGCAGCAGAACAAAGGTCACTGTGTGTCCTTTTTTCCCCAGACCCACCATCTCCTGAATGATCCTGGAAACGGTTTGTGGGAGCAATCTCTGGACATCGTTTGAGGTGTCTCCAACCTTAGCAATAACAAGTCCTTACCCTGTCCTTACACAGACAAGAGTGGTTCAACAGCAGTACTGATGCACCATGGAGAGGTGAGACCTCCCATCCAGGTCTACTCACACAGGGAGAGTCCAGGAGGCCCAGAACCTGTTGCATAAGCTGGGACCATCTCTGAAGATTGTGCCTAACAATCTGGCTTACAAGGTAGGTACAATGGGGCTTGAATAGGTCCCTGATGCACCTAGACATCTACCCAAAGCTCATGGGGATAGAAGGAGAGGCAATGAACACAAGCCGCAGAAGGGAAAGCTTTGATGAGACATTAGAGGGAAAAAATCACCCTGAGAATGGTTAAAAACAGGGGACCAGAGAGATGAGGGGTTCTCCATCCTTGGAGACATTCAAAAATTGGCAGGACAGAGCCCTGCACAGCCGGATTTAAGCTGGCTCTGCTTTGAGGGTTGTTGGACCAGAGACCTACAGAGGTTCCTTCCAACCTAAATTATTCTGTGACCTACATCCGCAGCACTACCCAAGATGCTCTTGCATCATCTAGAGTTCAATAAGCCCGTCTGGGCTTCTGCTTCTAAATCAGCAGGATCCTAATTCTCCCTTATGATTTAATCCCTTAATTCATTTGCCATAATCCTGTAGTATGTGGCTGGAGGAAAAGGAAACAACACAGCAAAGCAAACAGAGAAATGCAACCAGTGCTCCCGAGAATAGTATATTACTCCTTTCCTGTTTGCCTTCCTGCCGTTCTGCTTCTATGAAAATGTGTGGGATTTCATCCAAAGCTCCAGTACCTCCTCTCCAGCAACGTCTGGGGATGGATGCTTAGAAATCAGATATCAGAAACAGTGAGCACAGAACAATCCTCTCCCTGCTGTACCCTGCCAACCCCTAGCAGCTGAGGCTTCAAGGACATCTGAAGCTAAAGGCCACATCCAAACTCTAGTGCTTGGTAGTTACTATCAGAGGGGCTGCCAGTAGAGTGAGAGCCACAGCAGAGTGAGTTTTATGGGTTGCCCCAGGGAAAGGTATTGCCTTTTCTTCATGTGAAACAGGCTACCTGGCCCTTTCATCCAGCACCTCCCTGTGCCCTCTCCTCCTGGTCCCAACCCTGGGTCTAGAGATGAAAACTGGAAAGGGACCAGCATCACTTGCAGATCTGCTTATTGCTGCAAGCATCACATCTGACCCACAGATACAGAACCCAAACATTTGATATCTGTTCTCCCTTTCCTCTTGTTTTCTGTGCCCCTGATCCCACAGTGACCCCAGGAATTCATTAATAAAATCTGTCCCAGAGGTAAAACACAAGCTCCAATCTCTTGACAGGCAGTGTTGAGATGCTTTTCAGCAGCACTGTGACTCAGCCCCAGTTGTTTTTCACCCGGAGAAGTGCCATGTGCCTTTGCAGCGTGTGTTCAGGGTGAAGAGCACTTTGTAGACAATTCATCCACTGAGCCAGAACAGGCACGTTTTATACTTTGCTCTTCCATTGTGCTGCCAAGGGACAGGTCCCCACGTGCACGCATGCACCTACACACCTATGCGCACACATCTGCACACATATATACACACCTGCACACGCACAGAATCATAGAATCATTTTGGTTGGAAGAGACCCTCAAGATCATAGAGTCCAACTGTTAACCTACATCTGGCACCAAAGCACATCCCTAAGAAACTTGCCTACAAGTCTTTTATACACTTCCAGGAATAGTGACTCCATCACTTCCTTGGCTGGACTATTCCAGTGTTTGACAACCCTTTCTATAAAGAAATTTTTCACAATATCCAATCTAAACCTCCCCTAGCACAACTCGAGGCCATTTCCTCTCATCCTACATGC
This sequence comes from Columba livia, assembly GCF_036013475.1. Classification (NCBI taxonomy): domain Eukaryota; kingdom Metazoa; phylum Chordata; class Aves; order Columbiformes; family Columbidae; genus Columba; species Columba livia. Next base: position 2,580,409 of record NC_088609.1, read on the forward strand.
ACACACACGTGCACATACACACAAGCGCAGACACAGAGCAGAGTTTGCGGCAGGAATGACTGGAGCAAGTAACCTGCTGCTGTTTTAAAACACTGCACGCTGTACTGGCCAGGATGCTTCCCTGGGGGTGCTGAGCACCCTGCTCCTGGTTCGGGGTGCTGGGAGGCAGGAGGTGAGCGCTGGGCACACACGGTGCTTACAAGCAATGCCAGGCGGTGAGTCCTGCCAGCTCACACAGTCATGGGGTAGGAACCGTATGGGATGCTCCCGTCAAGGACATGGCCCAATCCCACAGGTATACACACAGTTCAGCCACGGGCACATGTGCCAACAAGGTGGGGGCAGCTTTTTGCCAGACCTGTTCTCCTTCTCTGACCCCCTTGCTTTTGATACAACCCCCTCTTCTGCTTTCTTCCACGCAGCACCAAAGCATTGATGCTGCTTCAGCAAAAGTCATCTGAAAGGTGATTATCTGAGGAGCTGGATGTGTGCATCCACACCCCATTTTTTCAGAGGTGTGCGTGTGCTGAAATGCAGATTAATGGAGGAAAATAAAATACGCACATACACCTGCCTTTGCCCACTAATGAAGCACACGGTGACAGTAGGGATCCCCCTCTGTGGTGTTTCTGGGTCCTCCGAGTTCACACCAAAGGCAGCAGCTTTGGGAAGAGAGCAAAAGGACGCCTCTCCTGCCCCAGTGCTGACACGCAGGGCTGCCTTCGAAAAGATGTCGGCAGAGTTTGGAAAAGAAGCAGAAATATGTATTTCCCCAATAATCTCTAAACTTCAATAAATGTTTTCACTCAGTAGGACATAGCTGAGGAATCTGGGGACCACTGCTAGAGCCAGCCGCTCTGAGAGGAGAAAGCGCAAGAACCAGTCCAAGTGCAACAACTGCCAGGAAAATAAAGGGATCTGAAAGGGTTCAAGGGTAGGAAGGGGAATTTTGTCTCTTCTGTGTTGTCTCTTGATTAATAGTTACATGTCAGAACCAGCAAAATACACCTCCAGATCACGCACGGAATCTTTTTCTCCTTACTTGGACAACAGAACGTATAGGCAGGGCAATTGTGCAAACAGAGATGCGTGCCAAGCCCGCCACACCGAAGGGAAGAAACAAAAACACCCGTTATTTAAAACACGTGTTTTAACAGAGGGATTCACCTCTCCCCTGCCTTTGTGTTCTGCTGACATGGCGGATGAAAAACCTTGCTGGAGCATCAGGCTTTGCTCCACTGGCTCCTGGCCTCCCTGTGCCACCCATTGGCACCCACACCATCACCCACCAACACCCACGCTGTCACACACACCTCTCGGTCCCAGGAAGGTCAAGGGGAGTGAGACACAGGTGCAGGAAGAGCTAATTGAAATTCCCACCCCTTCCCTTCTGGGAAGAAGAACAGCTTCTATTTAAATTGCTGGGCAAGGTAAGGTGGGTGCGGTGTCATGATATCTGATGGGGAGTTGCTTCTCACATGGCTGAGCCTCATCTGCACGTGGTTTGCAGCATCTCCTGGATACAGCAACAGATGACAACCACAAAGGGACAAGACCCAGCCAAATCAGCTTCATGTCATCAACATTGTAGCTCTTTCCCCTTCCCGTGTCCCACATCCTCCCTCCCTGCCTGCCTTTTGAAATGCATTCAAAAGATTTCAGCCCAAATGTTCCCATTTTGGGGCTGAATGCAGCTTTCCCAGTGTTTGTGCTTTGTAAGGGGGATGGAGGGGTGCAGAACAGCAAAGGGCTGGTGCCATTCAGCCCCTCCCACAGCCTGGCTTTGTACCATGAGGCCAAACCCCAAAGAGGTCCTGCCCAAGGGCCCCCCTTCCTCTAAGCAATTACAGATCTGGGTGCTTCAGCATGTGGTGAGGAGAGTGAAGCAGGGCCCTCAGGGAGATAATGGGAGCCAGAAGGTCTTATCAGCTTCTTGGAGGGCAGAGTCAAGCCCTTCAAATGAAAGCCCTTGAGGGTGCAGAGAGGATCTTCCCTCAAGTGTCAGGCACATTTCAGCAGTCTATAAATACTGATGTCTTCCCTCCATCATGCTTGGCCTCACAGCACTGGCTGCGTCCTCAGCCCTGGACCCTGTCCTGAGAGAGCTGAGTACCTGAACTTGACGTGGCCAGGGGAAATCAGGATCAGGCCCCAGGTGTGTGTGTTTCCACAGGCACCTTCAGCTGCCATTGCTTGATTCAGCCTTCTTGGGTTTAAGCTGCATTTTTTTCCATACATAGACCAAAGAAGGGGTTAAACTGAGCTCACCTTTCCAGACACAGGCCAAGGCAGTCACTTGGCTGGAAAGGGAGCAGGATCCAGCCCCTTTCTCTCCCCCCTTCCACCCCACCCTGTTTCTCATCTCACTGCTGAGAGCACTGTCCTGCTGCAGAGCCTCCCTGAGTGTCTTGATGATGAGCTGATGTGAACCCCAATGACAGGAGAGGGGACAACAGAGTCGGAACTCAGAGCTGATCCCAGCCATACCAGTGGCTCCCCAATGCATCCATACTGAGGACCCAACACAGATTGTGGGTCAGCAGCCTCATACCCCTCAGATTAGAGATGGGGCTCTCTCCAGGTCTCCACTCCCCATGGCTCTACCACCCAGCCCTTTCCCAGCTAATGCTCTGCTGAGTGGGACCCCCCAGGGACACACAGAGGGATGCAGCCCCCACAGACCTGCTCACACGGCACAGCCAGGCTAACCCAGTCCCTCTGCTGTCACACACTCAAACCTGCAGACATCTGCAAGGGATGGGAAAGGAGCTGGGGTATCCTAGGGTGGCCATTGAGACCCCACAGATTAGATCTGGTCTTGCCTTTGCCAGGAATAGGAGGATTTTAGCAGCACATCACCTTCTGCCAGCTGGGTTTAGTAAAACAGCCTGTGTTTAGAACAAAAGTAAATAGAAAGCTCCTAGGGCTGTTGGGCACACAGATTGGAGAGAGGGGGTAAGCACAGGCGTTCTCCTGAGCAGTTGCAATAGCCCTGTCCTCCCCTTGGGGCCCATGGGAAGGCAGTGGGTTTGCTGCTGGTTGCAGTGCACATCGAGGCTGCAATTACTGCCCTTTGTTGGAAAGGGAGCTGAGCCCCCTGCCCTGCTTGGCCCTCCCAGTTACTGCCACCTGTTAAGGGCAGGGGAATGCAGGAAGGAATTCTATCCAGCTGAGTTCTCCTGGTCCTGCTACAAGGCACCTAGCACCTGGTGGCGATGGTTTACAGTGGAATTCCCAGGACTCACCTTCTCTTTGAAGTCGAGGCATGTGAGGTTTGGGGCGTTTCTGGGTTTATTCCCCCAGTCCTGGGAAGAAAAGGAGCACCCCGAGATGGAGACTTGAGGTTCTGCAAGGGCAGCCAAATCCTCCGAATTTTGGGGTGGGCTCAGCAGAGACCCCCAAAATTGCACCGGGACTGGCAGTGTGGCTGGCTGCCGGGAGGGTGGCAACGGAGAGGGGGCAAGATGGGAGGAATGGGCTGGACAGTGATGTCTCCCCAGTGGACCCTGACCAGCCCACCCCACGCCTGCTCCTGCCTCTGCCCCCGGGTTCCTCTTAACGACGTTTCCAGCTCGGCTGAACCCCCGCGTTGCTTTCGGGACCGCAGCCGTCCAGGGCTGAACGAGGCTGGGGGCGGGGGGGGTTGAAATCACCGTCCCCATCCCCCGATTTCTCCTCCTCGGTGTTACCGAGGGTTCGGGTTTCATTAAACGAACGGAAAACGGGCAAAATTGGGGAGGAGGTGCAGAAAATGTTGTCACTGATTCATGGGAAGATGGGGGGCACGATTTAAAACCCTGTGACAACGCTCCCTTTGAAAGGAGGCGGCTCGGGGTTGCTTTCGGCGGTGGTCCCCGCACCCTGTGCAGGCGTTTGTCATGGAAAGTCTGCAAAAGCCATTAGGACTTTTGTGCTGGGGCACTAGAAAAGCAACGCAGACACCACTCACTTTTCTAAATAAACATTAGTCTTAAAAAGTTTGCACTGCTGACCCCCGCAGCTCTGATTACTTGTAATTCTCTGAACCATATTTTAAGGCTTCAAACTATTTCTTTTTTGTGGAGAGAGGGTGGATTTTGTTCGTTCCTTCCTGCAGCCATGCCACATATGTGCTGCCAATGCTGTGCGCTCCGGGGGCGCTGGGGGCTCCCTGCCCACCCCCCAGGCACGTCCTTATTCCCCATCCCCGCAGTCACGGACCCTCCGCATGTTCAGCTCCCTCCACGTTCCCCCGGAGAAGCTTTTTCTTCCTTTCTTGCTGTTTGGACGGGTTGGGATCATATTCACGAACCGGGTGCAGAGATGCTGTTCCCCTCTTCGGGCTCCCCGGGGGGGCAGAGGTGTGCGGGCTGTGGCCCCAAACAGCTCCGGGACCCAACCCCTCCAAACAGCCACATCTTCGCGGTGCGACGGAGGCAGCTGCACCGAGGTATCATCAGTATAATTGGAAGGGTCACATGTTAAACCCTCGCTGTTGTTCGCGGTAATGTAGCTGTGTCCCTCGGTTGCACATTTACCGATTTCTCTCAAACCAACCATTGTCACAAGGTTCACTCCAGGAAGAGTGATCCAATGGGTTGCCACGGCAACTATAATGACATTAAAATAGAGGCGGTAGCCGCCGCCGCCCCCCACTCCAGGGCACAGCTCTGTTCCCTCCGTGCCTCCCCCTCCTTAAAATCCGGGGCAGCCCGGGAAATAACACCAGTACCCAGATACAAACAAAGTGTGTGTGCGGGGGGTGGGTGGTTTATTTAAACCTTCCTTTTCCGAGGGAAAACGCGGCGGGAGCAGCGCGGATCTGCTCCCGACGAAGGTGGAATTGAGCAATTTTGTTCAGTTTCGAGGCGGGGGGGCCCGGAGCGCAGGAACCGGGTGCAGGTGGGCGGTATTTGGGAGCGGGAAAGAGAGAGGATCGGTCCCTGCCCCGAGCGCACGGCGGGAGAGGGGAACATGGGACAAACCTGTGGGTTATTAAGCCCCCGCCGAGGCACCTGCGGAATGGGCAGTGAGACCCTCTCCCTTGGTTCGGCCCCGCGTTGAAAACCCACTTTTCGCCACTTGGTTTTCGGGGAAACGTTGTTTTCCGATTGATTTGCTTTTATTATTTCACATCGGCGCTGCTACTCTGCCTTCCCACATTTCTGTTTTCCCTTTGAAATCTGGAGCGACAAAAAAATATATATTTCTAAAAAGGACCCATGTTTCCTATTATCACAAGACACCCTTCCCTCTCGACGAATATTTTCCATGTTTTCTGTCCCAGACAGACAAAAAAAAGAGCGACCAAGGACTACTGTGCGAAAGCAAAAGGAAAATTCTGGGAATATCTACCATAATGTAAACTGGATCTGGCGGGAAGCTCCAATATGTGTATTTTCCATATGGGAGAATGTACTGCCCGTTTTTCGTCCCCGGCAGCCGACAGTAGCTCCTGAAACGGGGCTCTCCGGGATTTCAGCGGCGCTTTCGCTAATATCTTTCCCCACGTCTGAGCGAGGCCGCGTAAATGAGTCGTTTCTATAAATTTTTCGCACTTTTTTTTTGCCACGGGAGACTGTGGGCAGGAGTTTACCGGGCAAGAACGGAGGGGAAAGAGCAGACAGCTCCGCTCAGAGCCGTGGTTTCATTTCCTACCCCAAAATGTTCCCGACACCTGCTTGCGGCTGGGGTAGATCCCCACTCCGCGCAGAACCCGGAGCGTCCCCACGGCCGAGAGTGTCGAAAATAAAAAGGGGGATTCGGCGCAACACGAACTGAAGCTGCCCACAACCGGTTCACACGCGGTTTGCGGCCGGAGCAGCTTCCTCCAGCCGGCCCCGACGGCGGAGCTGGGGGCACCGGGTCCACACCGAGCATCCCACAAGCGTCCCGGGCCAGACGGGGTGGGGGGCGCCGGGCACACCAGTCACTCGTCGCAGCGAGGCCCGTTGCGACAGGGATGGCGGAGCCCGGCGCCCCCGGAGATACAGGGTCTGGGGAACACTGCTTGGCGTCGGCCCCCCGGAGGGGCTGTGCGACCCTCGCACATAACCTCTGCTACTGTGGTGCTATTCCCCGGGAGACGACGGGCACCCTATTCCTGATGCCACCCACCTCTCAGCAGAAAAGGGATGGGGGGACACGAAGACGCTCCCGCAGCATTGCCCAACTTCGGCTGCAGCTGGAAAAAGCATTTGGGCTGGGTGAGGGGGGGAACAACCTGGTTGGGCGGTTTCGCCAGTCGGGGTTCTCCGGGGGGACCCGAGTGCGCGGTCTCCCCGCAGGAACTGGAGCGGCAAGAGCAGCCGGGGTGGGGAAAAGGACCGGCCAAAGCCGCGGGACAGAAGGAGAGGCGGCCGTGGGTGGGTTTTCCCCCCCGCAGGGCTTAGGGAGGGTCCCGGCCCCCAGCCACAAGTCCAGCTCTTTGGGGCAGGGGGTGCGGGACCCTCCGCGGTGCGGCGGGAAGGGGAGCGCCGCGGCGAGGGGAGGCTGCTGGAGCTCAGCTATCCGCAGCTCCCGGGAGGACAGAAATGCCCTTTTCGGCGATCTCCTGAGCTCAAGAGCCGTCAGAAACGTCCCTCTGAAGTGATCTTCTTGGCAGAGGTTTATTGTAAGAGATACACAGAGCAGGAGCATGCCCGAGAGGGGATGGGAGCCCTGTGGCGCAGGGGATAAAACGAAATTAAAACCGAATTAAAAAGAAGGGGTAAAGAGGGAGAGAAAGGTGGGAAAACGAAATTGTCCTCCTTATGAAACATGTCGGGCTTCTCCAGAGCAACTGCAGAAAGGAGGCCTTTCCACCAGGGTGGATAAATTTACTCTTGTCCCACATGATCGAGTGTGGGGGACCCGGGGAGGACGAAAGAGAAAGGTCATGGGATTGGGATTTGGGTTGTAAGTCACAGAGGGGACATGGTTTCAGCGCCGGGATCCGCGTTAGGTGGCAGCGGCCTCGGGTTTTGCAAGAGAAGTAGTTAAATACGAAAATAAATAACAACAAAAACAAAAATTAAAAAATTACACACAAAAAAAAACCTCAAACGCGGTAGGAAAAAAAAAATAAAAAGAAAGAGGAAAGGGCACTTCAGAAATAAACCCAGGTTAGCGGTGGGAAGATGCGTTTGGGGGGCACAGGTCCAGGAGAGGGTCACTGGGACACCCTGCTCACCCTGCCCCCACTTCCCCCCCGGGTCGGCGGTGGGTGCTCGGCGCTGCACCCCGGCTCTGGCCTGAGCCCTGCCTACTCCTTTTCTTGCCTCTGTTTTGCGGACACGTCTCTCTCCTGACAGAAGGGGATCGCAGGAGCGCTGCAGGAGGGATGGGGGAGCAGTACTGCCCCAAGCCAGCCGCTTCACATCTCCCTCCAAGCCCCGCACCCCTCCGGTGTCGCTTCGGGGGGTCCGAGGCGAGGGGGGTCCGTCTGGCTGGACCCTGGGATTTGTTGTCCCCATCCGCAGACGAGGAAAGTTTTCCTTCTCTACTTTGTTTAAATGTAAAGCGACAGCGGTCGCCCCTCGGTCCCCGGACCACCGGGAGTCCGGCCGCTGCGGCTGAACCGCAGTCGGGGGTGGCCCAGCACGGCTCCGCTCCCACCAGGCCGTAGGGTTTCTACACCTGGAGTCTGTTCCTGATCCCCCTCTTCTCCCTCTGCCCAGGGCTGATGGGTGGGCACCATGGGGGGTACTCCAGGTTGTGTCGTCCGGGTGGGGGAAAGAATTCCCACGGATTTTGCAAGGAGTCTAGCTGGAACTGAAGGCGATGGTGTGCCCCGCAGTCGGCTCTCAATGCCTGGGAGTGATTGGCAGCGGGGGGAGTGGGGACTCGTTCAGGTTACACGGACTTTCCGAGGACTCTCCGCTCGCCTCAGTCGGCGGGGAAAAGTGGAATATCTGGGAATTTTTGCGAGGGTGAAAGGAATCGCCAGTGTTGGTTTAACCCGTTTCAAAACCCCCGTACTAACGAAAACGGGATGGAATTTCATCTAAAAGGCGACTTAAAGCCGGGAAATCGAAATCTGATGGAAACGGACAAGAACAGCCCCGAAAAGTGCTTCCCTGCCACCCTGCGACATGAAGCCCGACCCTCGATACCCAGAGCGGATCGGCGGGTGGGAGAAACACCAGCAAACAGGCAATTAGAGAGATCCCGAGGCACCGACGTGAAGCCTCTCCTGTAGGAACGGACACACAATACTCCTTACACCCCTCCGGACTCCCGCCCGACCTCTCAACAGGGAGATTATCTCCCTTGCAGGTTTTCATTCGGGTTTAAGAGAGCTGCTTTGGCAGATGGAGAGATGCACGATTTCAATTCGCTCTGTATCCATGTACCTAATTTATCCGGATCACAGGAGGAGGGATGCGGGCAGCCAGGGCGGGGAGGGAGGGAGACATCGCTGGGAAAGGCCGCCGGGCCGGGCTCCGGGCTGCTCAGTACCGGCTGCCCAGCGAGGCTGGGCCGGGCGAGTGAGCCCGTTCCCGGGCAGTGGGCTGGCACATCCCGGGACCGTCCATCCGAGGAGATAATTAGCACCTGAATGATGAGGAAGGGTTGGAAACGCGCGATCAAACCCTATCGCAAGTGGGTTTTGTCCCGGATCGCAGCGGCACCTGTTGTTGCCACGGGCTTGGGTCACCAAGTTGCGTCTCTTTTAATAATAAAATGCGAAGTGGCCTCGCATGGGCGCCGGACCCCGTGCGAGGGCGGGGGGAGCGGGGACCGGCTCACGCTCGCCCCTGCAACCCCGCCTGGGCCGGGGACGTCGCCTCCCGCACGGTTCACCCCGCTAAACGTATAGACGGGCCGGTGAAAAGAGGGGTGTACAGGGATGTGCTCCCGGGGCCGCCGTGCTGCCCCTCGGCAAACGCGCCCCGAGCTGCCCCACAGCCCACCAGGCACAGGCAGGGAAACCGCTGAGTCCGTGGGGGGGGGCGACAGTATCTCCTCTGGTTCAAAGGAGGGGAGACTCCCCCCACACTGTGGCCGAGGAAACGATTCGAAGGGCTGAACAGAGTTGGAAACATGCTGGAGAGAGTGGAAGAGCGGCCCTCTATGGACCCGAGACGAAGTGGATGAGACTAGAGAGACCGACAGAAAGAGAAAGGGGAAGGAAAAAAACCGGGAAAAGGTGAGAAATAAAGAAAAAGGGAAAGAGAGAAAAAAAGCACTGAAATAGGGAGAGAGAGAAGAAAGAGAAGAGAGAAGAGAGAAGAGAGAAGAGAGAAGAGAGAAGAGAGAAGAGAGAAGAGAGAAGAGAGAAGAGAGAAGAGAGAAGAGAGAAGAGAGAAGAGAGAAGAGAGAAGAGAGAAGAGAGAAGAGAGAAGAGACGGAGAAGAAAGGTAAAAAGAAAGAGGAAAAGAGGGAGAAAAAGTAACAGAGAAAAAAAATAAAGAGGGACAAGAGGGAGAGAGAAAGGCAGAACCAAAGAGAAAACCAAGACGGAGAAAGGGAAAAAGAAACAAGGAAATAGAAGAGTGAACAAGAGAAAAAGGAGCGATAGAAAAAAATAAGAGTGAGAAAGAAGGAAAGATCGAAAGAAGGAAGAAAAAATAAGCAAGAAAGAACGTAGTAAGAAAGAAGGAAGGAAAGAAGGAAAGATGGAGAGAGAAAG